>NW_008825271.1:4807522-4815562 GCF_000699105.1 Pygoscelis adeliae
ACAGTATTAAATAAATACCAAAATAATGACATAACTATCATGAATGAATAGAAGGTACTCAGAAGACTGATAGGTATCATACTATGATATATTGCCATTGGGTTGTAGTGAGATTTCTAACTGATCTTCAAGTATTAGCTTTTTTAGAATGGATTTTTTTCTTTATTAGATTTTTTTTCTTTGTAAAGCTCATGGCTGAGTTACTTTATTGAGAGAATAACTAGCAAGGGCTATAAGTAAAAAAAGGAAAAGAAAAGACCGTTACAACTATTATTTATTTTAAACTGTATTTTGGGTTTTCTCATCTGTCTTCTTACTTAGAATTTACTAAAAAAATGTTGGAAAAGTGCATCTTGTTAGAAGCTTTTTAACTCTTTCACTGAATACTCCTGAAAATTATAGACACCAGTATCTGTTGTTTTCTTTGGCAGTTTGTCCCTGCTCGGAGTGATTCTGATAGCCTTCCAGCAAGCCCAGTATATTCTAGCAGAGTTCATGAAATCAAGACAGAGGCCAAATCCTAGTTCTTCACCACAGCAGAACAGCAACTCTGTTGATATAATCAGCTCTGATTCCTACAAGTAAAAATACTTTTTTCTTCTTTTGAATTGCCTTTTTTTGTACCCTGTTTATTGTGGAGTGATGCTTTCTGTCCATTTGTATTTTGATATTGCTGGGAGCTGGTTTAGAGGCCGTAGTGTTCCAGGCAACCTCTTTCAGAGAGCTTTCAGTGTTGTGGTGTATATTCACCTCCGCAAAAGAGAAATGGAAGAACTCAAGGGTTTATTAATCTTGCATATTGTCAGTAGTACCTGGGGTAAAAACTGTGTGATGGAAGTAAAGCACACACCATGTGTGGCAGCCATGGAAAGAATGGAAAATACATTAATGGTCATCAAATCTGACCCTCTTGGGTGGTCAGTTAGGCACTTAGTCACTGAAGCATATTAGTGTGTTTGAAGTCTGAGCACATACTTAAGAATCTTGCTCAACTCCCACTGAAATCAGAATGTGCTTAGCTGGTATGATAAATTGAAGACCTAATACAGTTTCATGGCTTGTGAATTTGCCCCCCTTTCTTTTCTTACAAAAATATCCCATAAAACAATTCATGATAGCTTCGTAGATAAAAACAAATCTCAAATAATTTATTTTTTTTCTCCAGGGGAAGCTGCAAGACATTTATGGATTCCTACAGTTCCTCAGATAAAGGTAAAGGGAAGGGCTTCCTGTCTGTAGGCACTTCTTCCAGCCGAAGTCAGAATGCAGCGAAGAGAAGTCCTGCAACCTACAGCCACTCTCAGAAGAAACACAAATGTTCAGTTTACTATAGTAAGCAGAAAGCAACCACAGCAGCTGGCAGTGCCATTGCAACTACTGATGACAAACAAAATCAGATTGTGGAGAACCAAATCTCGGCACCAAAAGAGGACATTTGCACTGACGTTGTCAGTGAGAACTGGGTAACTCTAAAATATGCAAATGGCATAAATGTTAACAAGAATTTAACTCTTCCAGAAAACTTTCTGGGTAAAGAAGAAAGTGCACTGAAAAATACAGTTCTCATTAAAAATACTTCTTCAGAGTGTGATCTGAAGGAAGATCTTCAAACATGTATGTTTCCTAAGGAAACTAACCTTAAAACTTCAGAAAATCTAGCTGAGCTCAAAGAACAGGAGTTCTGTCCTGTGAAGATGTCCAAGAAGCTACCTGAAAGTCACTTGTCCAGAAATTCACCTCAGCAACAGCCGGAGCTGCAAGAAATTTCTAGGAAAAATAGTGGTAATTTTTTTTAAATTTCTGTCAGTCAAAATTATTGGGTGAAATCTTCTGTTGAGTTCACTGTGATCAGGATTTTGTCTTTTGCATGGGACAAGGAGATGTGGTATTTCTTTTGTGTTCGCTATGATTTATCTGTTTACATTCCTAAGGAAATAGCTTGCACTAAAAGTTGTTTCATAAATCAGATTTGCCTTGATTTACAGATTTCAAGCTTGTACTGTAGCATTTTAATGGTTAAAATAATTGATGTCATAGATCTGCTTATAAAACACAAATTGCCTTTGTCAAATATTCAGAAACATCCCAGTTTGCGATTTTCAGGTTCACTGAAAATCTGATGCCTGATTTTTAGAGTCACCAAGCAAGCACATTCAGTACTGGATATTCAGAACTCCTTTGATAAAACAACCTAAATAACAAAAGCTGACATCAGAGTATTGTGAAATTATATTTTGTAGGAATCTGTAGATTGACATTTCTCTTAGGAACTGCATAGCTATATTTTTTATCTTGGTTTTGCTTTTTTTTTTTTTTTTTAATTGTGGAACTCAGCTGCCTGGGAAGTCTTACCTCTTAGCTTCCCAACTCAAAATTTTAAGAGCAGCCCGAGAGCAGGTTAGGAGAATGCATCCTCTGGAAGCTTGGCTTTACTTACACACTCGGCAAAGTAGTTGAATGCTGAAGACTGGCATTTGCTGTAGCTGTGGCAGTTTATTTAGTGACTGGGCCATCACAGAAGGATTTCAGGCCCTGCTGTAGTGTGTAGTTGTTACCCTGGGCTGGTTGCTTCCCATTGTGTCATTTTTCTGTGAGAGGCAGCGGGTACACGTGTGCTGTCTCGGGTGGAGGCAGGATAATTTCACTCATACTTACAAACTACTTTGAAATTCTTCATGTGCTCCTGAACTGCAGAGTGTTGTTCGTTCTTTGCTTTGAACTAGGAAATCAGCTGGGGGGGAAATCAGTAATTATGTCTTAACTGTATTTACGTGCACGGGAAAGTAACTTTGAGTACAGGCTGTAGAAATCATGGTTATACGTAAACCAATTGGGAGATACTAGACTTATTTTCATTGACAAAACTTCCACCTTGAGAGAGTGTTTCAGGGCTACTGACAGTTACTTGTATTCCATGGTAAAGCACTACAGGTAATCTGCCGCATTGTCTACTAGCAGTTGTGGTTTTCTGCACTGTCAGGGATGTGAGTATTTCTGTGTTTCAGGAAGTTTGGTAGGATAAACGAAGTCTAAAAAGTACCATGTTGCAGTGTTTGTATCTTGATTATAGTTACAGACCTGTTTTTGTGCAAACAGGGAGTCTTCAAGACCTCAGGCACTCACATGCTTGTATGCTGGAGAGCAACGGAGCGTTTTTTAGAGCTCTGTCAGCCTTCCTTGCCTGGTGTCTCCCCTGGTGTTTCATTCACATGGGCTCCTTTTGCAGTCATCGTGACTGCCTGCTCCAGAGAGGAGAGGGTGGCTGACTCAGAGCGAAGATGATGTAGTTGGTTGGTAGATAGGAAACTGTAAAAACGTTTGGGTGGATGTATTGCAGATACCTGAGATACCTGGAACTGATCAGAGCTGAAGTTAATTCTGTCCTGTCCAGCATTGGCAGGGCCCAGGCGAAGGTCTTGACTTGGCTGGGCAACTCAGCTATTTGTTGAGGCAGACTTCCTCTCATTTTCTTCATCTCTTGGCTTTTGTAACACAAGAATAATTCTTCTTCCTCACAAGCCTCTCCAGAAAATGAACTTCTAACGCGGAACCCATCCTAAAGAAAGGATGGCTTCCCTTTGTCTTCATAGTGAATGCAGAGGGCACTTCAGAGACATAAAGCTCCAAGTAAAGGCTGTCCTTATTTTGATCTACCCATTTTTGAAAAGTCTCCTCCCCACCCAGCTTGCAGGGTTTTTTGTTTGTTTTTTAGCCCAGTATTCTCTGGAGTCAGATTCTACCTTACAGACCCATGGCTGGGACCCAAATAGCCCAAATTCAGATGAGATGAGCAGGACTTGGGTGATTTATGCATGTGCTAGGAGTGGTGTGCCCATGAGCATGAATCAATACAGAGCTACTTTTTGGAACTGCTATAAGAATTTTTAGACAGCATTAGCTTTTGATTTTGAATTTTTCAGCATCATCAGCCTAGAGGTTAGTCTCCTAGTGTTTTGGAAAGCAGCATAAGTCTGTTTTTAAAGAAAGGTAGAAGATACTGTGGTTATGATTGGGAGCCCATTCTCTTCCCAAGCAAACTGATATTACTGTTTAATTGTAGGGAATAGCCAGCACGTGCCTCTCAGGAATGAAACAGAAAACTGTGAGACTTTAAAAAAGCAGATCAACCTAAAGCCTTCCATGGAGAAAAAGATTAATAAAGGACCTAAGGAAGAGACTCCGTGCTGTGCAAAAGAGGAGATTACTTCTTCAGAGGTTTGTATTGTGACCTTTCCGCTTTTCAAGTTTAAAATGATCTTTTTGTTATTTATTTATATGTATAGGTATGTATGTGTACGTAGGGACTATTACGTACAGTCACAGATCTGAACCAGTGTGAATGAGATGAATGAGGAAGTGTGCAGATGTGCTGTCCCACATCTGTTGCATGTTAATGCTGCTTTGTAGAATGACGAACAGTTTGGGTAAAAATTAAAACAGCCCTTGTATAGTGATATTGGCCATATCACAACCAGAGACATTCTTCGTTATTGTCAGAACAGGCACAAACATACTGGAATCTTAATGCCAGGTGTCAGCCACAGTAATGATGTGGGAACATACTCTGGAGGGGAGGTGCCCTAGATGGGCATATCAGCCTTCGTTTGCAGACCTGATCTCCAGATACAGGGTTTGCATCAGAAATTTGCATTTGAGAATACAGCAAGCAGAAACCCTTTAATAGATTGTGAAGCTGCTGAGAAGGATCATTCTTCACCCCTGGTTTCTGAGCACGATAAACACAGCAGACTGTACCTTTGCTGTAGGCAGCGTAAAACACTTAAAGAAATTCATCAGGTAATTAGTAAACCCAAGAATTTGGATTATGTTTGTGTCCTGTCTACTGGATAGGAATCCCATGACAAAAAGGTGTAAGGAGGAATTGCTTACCATGCTTGAGGAATATGTATCAGAAAAGACAGGGTCTAGTCTTGTTTTGGGAACTGTTGTTACAAACGTCCTTCTGCGTGTGGCTGATGGTGCTCAGTTTGTTTCTCGCATTTTTTAAAATGACTATTATTTGTTGGTTAACTTACCCCATAATTTCCTCAGTTGTAATTCAAATGAATGCCTCCCCCCACCCCCCCAGCTGCCGAGGAAAGGGAGGATTTATTGCTGCTGAACTTGCACACAAACTGATCATAAATCTGGCAGATGTTTTATGTTTTTAGCACATTGGGAATTTTATTGACTGCTTTCCTTTTTCTCCCCCTATTTTTTTTATTTCCCTGGAAGTCAGAGCTAGATGCTATGAGGGGGAAAATGCTAACATTGGGAATTCAAAAATTTCTCTCTCATCATCTGTTGGTGTCTTGAAGGACAGAGTCTTGGAAAGGCTGGTCAAATTGATGGTGCTGGAAAGAGGATGTGTTGTAGAAAGGCACTAAATCATGAAGTAACGATGCATTTGGGTCGAGTCGTTCTGTCCAGAGAAATTTAGCTAGAAAAATCCATTGGAGTTCATTTACTGAGGTAACTTCATTTTATAATGTATGTATTGTCTCAGCTCATATTTTTTACCTTTAGCAAGAAGATGCATATAAGAAGAAGAAACCTCAGGAGAAGAAGGAAGGAAATGTACCAAATATGAATTGGAATAGAAATAGAACATCTAGAAAAAATAAGAAGAAGAACGTTAATGTATCTACAAGGTATGTGTTGCCTCACCAAATCATGAAGAAATCCAGAGTTGCTGTAATGTTTCTGCAGATTTTACATAGTACATTAGGCAGGATTGCTTTATCTATTTAAATAAACACACTTTAATCCTGGCTGAGCCTTTATTTTTAAGAATGTGCAGTACTAAGTATCACCAGCAAAAAAAACAAATAATTTTTCCATTTGTAAAGCTGCATATGTATAGACACACCCCATTCTGCATAGCAGTGGTCGCTCTCCGTTATAGTCTGGAATTTGCTGTCTCTGAAGTTTGGACGGTTAGCTTCCTTTCCATTGTGTATTGTGTGGATAAAATCCAGTCGTGTATTCTCTGAAGTGAAAAAAGGAAAACAAAATTGTTGAAATGATTCCACCTTCAGGAGAATCATCTGCTATATTGAGTAACTGAGGGAATGTTGTCTTCTAGTAGTTTTGAAAGAGGAAGAGAAATACGTGGAAAAGAGACAGCGGCTTGCATTTTTGCCGTAATGATTAAGCAGATGTGAGCAGCACTAGGCTCAAAAGAATATTGAGAGCACCTTGGGAAGTTAGGGGGTTTTTTTACCCCTGAGGTTTGTTTAAATGCATTTCTAAAGTCAACTGTAAAACTATTCAATTATTTTTTCATATTTTTTAAGTTATTTGGATTGTTGTTAAAAAATACCAGTTATAAACTGCTGCTAGAATAGAAACACTTATGAGGAGAAAATCCTCCTCCTTCCCTTCCCCCAGCCCTTTGAATTAAGGTCACGATCCTACAAAGCCTTCACAGACTTAATTTTTATTGCAAGTGGTCCTATTGAGGTCAGTGGACTTTACAAGGAGATTGTAAATCTGAAGGGACTGGTATAACTTATTATAAACAAATTGCTATTCATTGTGTGGGAAGTCAGCACGTGTAAATCTTTGCAGGATACACACCTTTGTAGGTAGGAAGGATAAAAAAATGGAAGTGAAATACTAAAATTTGGTGTCTGTTCCTTGAACTGATTCAGCAGTTGCTACTTTCTGAGTTAAGATGTAACCATTTCCTTTCTGTAGAAACTTGACAGCTGGATTTTATTCATTTTCCCTTAATACTCTCTGATTACGATACTGGATCCAGATATTTCAGTTTTACTAGCAAAAACTTAAGATTACTTCAGATGATGGTTTTATTCTAGTTATAATTATGCCAGTGAAATAGACGTAGGGCACTTTTTTCTGTGTATCTAGATCTTTGTACAGTGCTAGTCTGTTCTTATCACTGTAACATCTGATTGCCCTCTGCAAGTACATTAGAGAATGGAGTTAAACATAGACACGTTGTTTTGCTTCTCCCCCTGAGAAGCAGTAGTCTGTGTGGTGGGATATTGCATTTTGGGAAAGGTTCTTTAGGTTTCTGTAAAGTTGGGGATTAAGACTCCTAAACCTATTCCTTGCTCCCCCTCCTGCCTTGATAGCCGTGTGAGTTGAAGTGTTTAATGCCTGGAAAGGAAAAATGCAGCTGAAATGTAAAATGCAAACATGTTTCTTTGGGTGTGGTTGTATTAGGGTCCCGGAGCAAAGTGAGTTGAAGCATATGTGCAGTGAATTTGAAAGGCCGGATCTGAGAGCGAATATTGGAATAAGAACCTGGTGTCCTCAGGGTAACGGGGAAAATTGTAAAGCAGACCAAAAAGCTGGGAGCTTGTCTATACAGGGAGAAACAGGTACGCAATCTTAATTGTCTTAAACGGGGGAAGAAATGTAGTGTGGTTTTTGTGGCGGTAGAGCTGTATTCCTTCCTTGAGAGACTCGTGCGACGCGAAGATGGCAGGACTGGCACGATGCAGTGCCTGAAATAATACCTGCTCACTTCTGAAGGGCTTCGCATGCTTTCTCCGCAGGGTTGGTTGGTGGTGCACATCAGAAGATGAATCAGTCTGAAGCCATAATCCATCAGTCCTGGGTGAAGGACTGACAGTCTGCTTGTGTGTTCAAATTAAAGCCGGTATTAACTGAAGCGGCTGTATTGCGAAGGCCACCTTTAGAATAGGCAGATCATTTTTAAAACCCGCCACTAGCTTGGGTACCTGCTTCCTGCCTTTCTGTCAGGATTTTGATCAGCTCTTTTCCCTGGCTTTTGGAAAGAGGAGGGCTGAAGAAGGTATCAATGTTTATAGGATTGTCCTTTGCCTCCCTGATGAGAGAATGAGAAAGGAGAATCTATCACTTAGGAATTCATTACTTGCAACATTTGTCATTGCTTTTAGTATGCATGTTCCTACAGCCAGGATATGTTTCATGTTTAAAATATTAACTCTATATTTCAAAGCACAGTATGGGCTTCCTATTTCAAACTGTTGCCTCTAACTGCACTGTACCCTGACTTTCATTCATTGCACTGGGGATGTCGTGTAG
>NW_008825271.1:4815587-4823292 GCF_000699105.1 Pygoscelis adeliae
TCATAAGTTCCTCGTGCTAGGGGCTGGCACATTTATCTTGAGGCTATCAGTAAATACTATTTTCTGTCCTATTGTCAAGAAATTCAGAGAATCCATGTAAATTCATGTTTCGGATGACTTTTCACTGAATCTTCAGCTGAAAGACCTTCTTAAATGTTTTGTGTTGTTTTGTTTTTGCAACTTCTTTAGAAAGCTTTTACCAACGGTCCAGAAAGAAGTGTTTGGAGAAGTTTTGTTCTGATTCAAGCTCAGATTGTGGAAGTTCATCGGGAAGCGTTCGTGCCAGTCGTGGGAGCTGGGGTAGCTGGAGCAGTACCAGCAGTTCAGACGGAGATAAAAAGCCCATGATTACTGCCAGGCATTTCCTTCCATCCAGTAAGTTCTGCAAATTTCACCTCTGCACCGTAGTGGGCAGAGTTTCAGCCTGCCTTCTGCATGGAAAGGGGTACCGTGGCATGGGGCTTGTAACTTGCCTTTTATAGGTGAAAGCACTGCTCAGAAACACAAGGAGATATTTAAAGAACTTGGTACTTGAAAAAAAAGTACCAGAAGTTGTGTGGAGACGAAGATGACCTGTCAGGCTACAGAGAAAGTGTCAGACTCTGCACTGAGGAAGCTGCACAATTAGTTTTCATGGAAAGGTGGAAGAACTGAGAGTTGCTAGTCAAAGCAATTTCTTCCTTTGAATTTATGTTACATCACATCATTCTCATAAAAATACAGTCTTTTTGTTAGAGTTATTTAAGAAAATGCATGAATGAGGAATGTGTGAAACCAGTTCAGATCTGAGGATGCTGGGATTGGATGGTGGTATGCGAGGCATAAGTAGCCAGGAGACCTGAGCCACTTGACTATACGAGAAATGGGAACGGTGGTTCATTACAGCAGTTTTTGGAATGCCTGAATATCATTAAAATAGTTGAAAGCCTAAGCCCTGTCACCGCCATCGTTATCCATGTTGATGTAGCACTAGAAGTAAACTTTAAAGAAAGTGCTGAAGTGACACAAGTAAAACCAGCTTTGAGTACCTGCAAAAACCTGTTTAGAATAATTTAAAAATGTGCACATACTTACCTGTGTGTTTGTGTATGTATAAAACTTTACATTACCAAAAGATATAGTATGTGATGTATCTGAACCTGTGATCTAATAGATAATGAATTGTGTGCACATGACTTTTCTGTTTGTTCAAATTGTAATGCCTCTTAAAAAAAAGAAAATAAGTCATTTCAAATTCAAAATTAGTTTAGTAGTAATAAGGAACCTCTCCATCAAGAGTGTGGAAATCACTTAAGTCATAAAATACATTTAAGACCATGTGGAAGTAGAGAGCATACTTTGGAATAAATGCAAGTTAGTGATACTCCAGTCTGAAAGAAAACTTCGTTAACACTATTGATGGGTCTATTTGTGTGTATGTATATTCTGTGCATACTTCTTTTTTTAGGATCTTTGATTTTCACAGTCATTCTTTTCTTTAGGAGAGAATATTTCACAAAATGATTTTCCATCTGAAACTCCTATCACTTTAAATCTGTCTCATAACATCTGCAATACCAGGTAAAAAATTTGAATCTACACCTGTAAGACATTAAAGAAACACCACCAACTTGAAATCTTGTCTCATTTTGATAAGTTATACCTACCTGTTGTCTTGTCATTTTTTGTGATCACCTAACTGTACTTTCTAGTTGGAAGAAGAAGAATCTTCTTCAGTAGGTGAAAAGATATATGCAAAATGGATTATGCTGGGGAAATACGATAAATGCTTCCAAATGTAAAATAAAATTGGGGAAAAAAGGAAACTGTTTTTCCCCTCTCATTTCTTCCAGATCTTAGCAACTTACTACATTTCCATTAGCACTTAGTTATATTAAAGTAATAATGTTTTTTTAAAAAAAGGTGGGAGTGAGACTTTCAAGTTGATGTTATTCTTTTAATGGGAATAATGTTCTCCTAGGTTATACAGCATGAAAATTGATTCTCCCCTCCCCCACATTCCTTTCTACCTCGTTACTGTAGTAGAGATAGCATCTACAATTTTTATTACTACGTGTCCTCATTTCACTTCTCATTCATGACTGTTTTCACTAGCAGAAATAATTTAATCCTTTTCCTCTGGATTCTGGTGCTTGAAAATGTTCCCTTTCCACTGACATTGACTAGTTTCTTTGATGGGATTTGATGAATATGAAATTGGTGTTCATGTGTGCCTGTGTGTCTTCATGCACATAAAAGTAAACTTGCCTGAAAGTTGTTGGGAGCATTGAAACATCATGAAAGATCCTACTCATCTGCATGGACTATAGCTTGTTTTCCAATTTTGGAGAAGAGCTGTTGAGTAATTTACAACAGGTTGATACTTGGAAAATAAAAGTGGGGTAATTAAGATGTATTAATTTTATTCATTTTGCATGTATAATGAGTAGCTGGCTTTTAATTGGGAAAAAAAGCTGTTAAAAAAATTGCACAGGGGTAATTCAGAGTAAGAAAAATCAGGAAAGAAAGTGGGAAAGCAATAGCAACCATGATGTTGATTAGAATATTTTTTACATCTCTGTATATTTCCTTTGAAATACTTTGGATTATGAAACATAACAGTGCCTAGACTTAAGAAATTAAATTTTCTTTTCATTCAGCAGAGACATGAACAGCATCCCCCAGTATGAAACCTTATGTCCCAATTTCACTGACATAGCTGCAGATCCTGACAAAAATAAAGGTCAGTTACTTTATTAACAACTGAAGCTGGTTTTTGCACACTTAGTCAAGCAGTTTCAGTGATGTTGCTAATAACACTTGCAGACACCAACTTGATAGACATGTTGTTATTAGAACTTGACTTACTTCTAAACTAGTTAAGAGCAGAGTTAGCAAACGAAAGCTTATAACCTTGACATTTTTTGCTGCATCTTCTCTGTGTGAAGACAGCATTTAGCTTTCAACTCACGTTTTAGGTATTCTTTGTTTTTTCATCCTCTTGCTTTGCACAGATTTATGTCCAGAAGTAATGTGGTTGGGAGATCAAGAGCCCTGGTTGCTGTGTTAAAATGAAGCTCGGCATCAAATCAAACAGGACCATTTTTCTCTCTAAATTTCCACAGTCAGGACTTGCTCTCTTTGAAAGCAGTAATAAATGAGGTTGGGCTGGGCTGTTAAAACTCTTGAGTTTTCATTGTTTTTATCTCAAAGGGAAGAAATATTAACTTGTTGAGTGGCATTCATAAAAGCAACAGGCTACATGGCGAGGTGGAGTTTGAAAGCTGGTTAGGACACATGGTTCTTTGGGCAGCAGAACTGCGTGCTTGTCCCTTCTGCTGTAAGTTTAACCTGTGTCTGGCAGGATACAAATGCTGATTAAACTTTTTCCGCAGTAGCAATATTCATAATATCTACCACGTGAAATAATGAAATAGAGCTAACTTTGCAACCGTTGTCTTACGGAGACTGCTAATTTGGATTTTTTTTCCTTTTTCCAACTTCCTGTTCTCACAGAGTTGATAGGAGCCAAGTACCTGTGGGCAGTCAGGGCACTCAGTCCGTAGAGAGCAGCACAATGAGCATCTGCCCTAGGGGCTAAATACAGCCATAATGAGTTCATGTATTGTTTGGTCGTGGATGGCTCTAGTCTATTAAAAACCCAACCCAGTTCCCGCTGCATTCGTGCGGTTGGACTTCAGAGATGGTTGCTGACTGATGGTGGGGTCGACAGAGAGGCTGGGGGGGATCGCATCCCTGCCGTCTGTCCTGCTGTGAGGAAGGGTGCCACCTTGGCGCTGGTGGCTGATGACTTAGGGACTCTCTGTAGGAATTTCTTGCCCTGTTTTGTTGAATTTCAGCTTCTCGGTTCAAGTCTTTTTGTATATATTTTTTTAATAAATAGAAATTTTGAGATTTGTTTAAAGATGGACATTCATCACAAAAAAAAAAAAGATTGGTTAGTAACTCTGGACTTTTTATCTAGCATACAGCCCTTATTGTGGATCTGAGAATAAAGTGTCATTGTGATATTCAGAGTTTGTGGAGCCTCCTTCCTGTTGTTCTGCATTTCATTCCCTTTTCCCTTTTTAGGTCTTTACCCAACAGGAGACTTGTGGCCTGCCCAGCCAGTCTGCCTGACAAACAGTTTAAACTACAACCTTGAGAATAATATACCGTGCATGATCCAAGAAACCCCCTCTGTCCACAACAGGCAAGTTATGTTTTATGTAAACAGTATGGATAACACCTTGTTCAGGTTTCTGTGATGCAGAGGACTGCACTTGAGATTATCTTACAATATTTGTAAGGCAGGTGATAGTTAAAGTAAAATTCTTGCTCTCACTTCAATCTTAGTTCTAGTTGTTTATGCTCTTCCATTAGTACGTCATGATTAATTTTACTGAGACAAATTCACTGGTGTTCCTGCTCAAATGTAGATATTCCAGAACTTCTTTCAAATTTAATTAAATACTTTTTGGAAAGCTTTTAATTTGTTCCACTTCTTTTGCATGGCCAGGCAGAGGGCCTGGCTTTTAGGTTTGTTTTCCTCTTGCTAAATACATAGCTTTCATATATCGTGGGGTGTGTTAGGCAGTGTGTACTCGTGTTAAATGGCATGAACAGACATTGTTAAATAGAGGCAAATAGTCCAGTTTGAAGGTGGTGTAAGGATAAAAGTTGGTCTGTTTGAGGCTCTGTGTAGATTTGGGTTGATCTTCCTGTAGTAATGAACTTGAGTAATTCTGGTACTTCAGACTCTCCACACTGCAAATTTTACTAATGAAAGATGCACCACAAACCAGTGAGAAGAAATACTCTGCCACCACATAGCAGTGAAATATGGCCAGTTCTTCAGGTCATATCCTGTCATCCAAAATGACAGAGTGGTAACGCAGAAATCCCCAAGTGTGATGGTCTTGTGATCCCAATCAGCCTGCTAACCTCGGTTCTTACTGTCGCGTCAACAAACTGCAGCCCTAATGATTGGGTGCAGTGGCCAGCAGTCTGTCCGACTCTTAAGTCAGATGAAATACATGGTGATTTGTGGCAGATTCTGTATTATGCTACTTTACTTTCATACATCCATCTCAATTTGGACTATATGTAAAAATTCATGTATATATTTATTCATATGTCATAGCGATAACTTATGATAACTTCTTGCCTGAATAGTAAAACTGAATTAGCACGACTTGACGTGAAATCCTTTTATATGCCTACCTTGTCCAGACTGGGTCCAGACTTGGACTTCTTCAAGCTCTCTGCATAGCAGGGCTTGTTTCACTTCTGACATATCTTTAAGAATTACTTTCGAAAAGTCTTCTTGAAATTCTGAAATTATTTTCATTAAAACAAGTATAATCCCTACAAATTAATGTGTAGTTTAGAAAACATACTGTTTAACAGGACTTTAACACATGTGGTAGTTTAGAAAACATACTGTTTAACAGGACTTTAACACATGTGGTAGTAGAAATCTCCATTTTAATTGCTATTCCCAAGCATTCAAACGCTTCTTATTTTTCTGCTTTTTCAAATCACATTATTTCACTTTATATCTACCATTTTCACGGTTGTGGGAAAGTAGTACAATTATTTTCTTTTTACAGAGGAAGTAGTTGAACCCAATTAGGTGTTGTTGCAGGACTCTGGTAGCTGTCATTACAAGTTGTTCATCCTCCCAGAGGAGAAAGAGCTCAGTGAGAGAACCACTGTGATTACGTAGTGGCACAGAGTAGATACTGGCAGAATTGGCAAGCGGAATGTGAAAAGCCTCATCATCAATTACAGGCGTTTTGCATCCAACAGCTTTACATGAAATAAGTATTTCTAAATAATTTTCAGAAGTTCTGTGAATTGTTTTTGACAGCAGATTTTTTTTTTTCTTGGGACAGCTTCATTGACTGGAATGCAGCTTGTGACAGCCAGTTTTCCAATATGTATTGTCCACTAGAGATGAATGAATATGGTGCTTTCCCAGAAGGTAAGGTGAAATAAAGCTTATGAATTATCACTGAGCATGTTTTTTTTCGCTCACCTTTTGTAGAACAAAAGGCTGAGCTGGTCTATAAACATCTGGGCGTTCATTGCTTAAGTGGACCTTACAGTTTCCAGCTGACTGGATGCTCTGTAGTGATAAACAATGTCTGCATGTGGTGGATGAGAAGACTGGTCTTCGTATGGAGTTATTAAGCCTGAAAACCCAGTATACAGGACTCTGAGAGGGAATAGAGAGAAATGCTCGTGACCACAGTATTACACAAATCTTCTTGCACGATTTTCTTTGTTTCCCCTCTGGCAGGCTTCTGCCTTCCAGTGTGTGAAACAGAACGCCTCTTGTGACCAATTACCTTTCCAGGCTAGAGTTTCTTGGCTTGGGAAGCACACTGGCAGCAACCTAGAATTCTTTAGCATTACCTAAGCAATAATTAAAGGTCAGGCTACAGTATCACAGGCAGCACGGTGATCCCTTGGGTGCTTAGAGCTGAGGCATGTTGGCAGTGAAGCCTGGGTAGGCTCTGCCATGCACGTTCTGTGGCTAATAAAGACTCTGTTCTCCAGTAGAGAGATTGCCAACTCTTTATCCCGTCCTCCTGATAGCAATTTGTTAGTGAGTCCCTAATACAGAGTCGTAGTCTTGTTAACAGAAATTGTTAGGCTTCGTTGCTGTGCTGCCCTGAAGGTGCCTGAAGTCACTGAAGGCTTAGGTTGCTTCCAGCCTGGCTCACTCTGAGAAGATTCAATGTTCCTCCACAGAAGCGTTAGTAGTGCTTATATTGCAAAAGCCTTACTTTGTCTTCATGCTTTTATAAACTGCAGAAAACATGAACTACCCCAGTGGCTTCCCGGGTACTGCAGCGGTGCAGAATACAGCCTTCATTGACCAGAACTGTCCCTCCACCTGGAATGCACCTCCCAACATGCCACCTACCTGGGAGCCCGCCAGTTACGTCAACTCCACAGTGAGTGTTGTCACTGCAAGGCGCTGCCTTCGTGTGCCTCTTCAAAGCCTTCCCAGTGCATTCCTGTCTTTCCCCTACCTGTTGCTCGCATGTTCTTCATGAATCCTTTAAGTAGCCTGATGTATTTGATGCTGGCATTGGTAGCATGTTTTTTTCCCAGTTGTTGGTCAAGGTTGTTACTAGACCTTGTTTGCGAAATTTTAAGAGAGATCCTTTTGCCTGAAAATTGACTAAAATCATCTTACATATGGAAAAACATTTTGGACTTAACGTACTCTACTGAGACTTGTTCCGATCAAAATCAACCTTTCTACATGAGGGTAAAACACAAAAAGTGCTGACAGCAAAACCCAAAGAGATTTGGAAATTGTAGAGCTGAATGGACAGCTGCTCTCAGTGACTTTGACAGGTTTTTTTGCTAGGAAATCCAAGTGATTTAAGCTGGATTTGTGCAGATTTCTGAATGCTGACTTTGACGTGTTCCGCTCTAGACTAACCATGTTTATGTCATCCCCTAGTGCAGTGTAGTGACTTCAGTTCAAGGTGGTCTTTAATTGTAACCACCTTCTCTTCTGCTCGTATTTCAAAATCTTCTGGTTTAGAATTTTACTTTTTTTATTTACAGTGGGTTTATTTTGAATAAAACTAACCAAATAAAGCAAGAAATATTTCCAACTGCGAAAGTGAAAATTCTGTCGTGTTAAAAAGTGGCAAAAGTGGTTTCCTAAAATAAATGTGGCTTTATTTAATATTTTAATCAG
>NW_008825271.1:4823338-4831866 GCF_000699105.1 Pygoscelis adeliae
AGATTGGAAAATACATTAGATAATTCAGTTCATTTCCCTGGCGAGCTTTTCCCCACAATACATTTCAGTGTTTCATTCAGTTTTAAAAGTCCCAAGACTTCCATGACCTTCTCCGAGAGACTTCCTTGCAGACTAACACATCTTGCCCTCCAGGAGGTTCTTTATAAGCTTTCGAAATTTTCTAACTAAATTCCCTAGCTCCCAATTATAGTCTCTTTTCCATACCGAATATCCCTCTCTGCTCCCGGCGTGCATAGTCTTTCAGTACTGACACATACTTCAACCTTTTTCTTGTCATTTCTTAGGCGTCCTTCTCTTTTAACTCTCAAAACATGCATGGTGCTCTTCACGTGTCTTCCATTTCTCCCTTATTTTTCTTAACAGCTTGACCAGAACTGAATATTGTGTTCCTGTTACAGTAATAGCGATGCCGTGCAGGGAGGAGCTCATATGGCTTCACTTAGCGAAGTGCCTTTGCACACACACACTAATGCTGCCGTACTGTTTTTGGCAGCCATATTGCTTTGTAAACTCACGTGCAATTTTCTACTTGTGTGTTTCCTAAGTTCTCTGCTTCCTCCCATTTAGTACTACATTTCCACGTTTTCTTTGGCAAATGGTCCGTTTTGCAGTTTCCCATGATAATTTTATCTTGCCCAACAGCCCTACCTCTCAAGCACCCGAAGCTTGTCTCCAATGTCTGGACTTTTTGGTTCCATCTGGGCACCTCAGAGTGATGTTTATGAAAGCTGCTGCCCCGTCAGTGCCACGACCCAACACTCGACCCACGTGGAGAACCAGGCAGTTATGTGTAAGCAGGAATACTATCCGAGGTTTAACCCCTTCCGTGCCTACATGAACTTGGACATATGGACTACAGCAGCCAATCGGAACGCAAATTTCCCACTTTCGAGGGACTCGGGTTACTGTGGAAATGTGTGAAAGGAATTTGATTTAAAAATGTGAATAAAGATGCTTGCAATTTTGATTACTAGAGTAAGCTGGTTGTTGAATAGATTACAATGTTGGTGGATATTTTGGCACTTTTATATTGAAAATAAATTTTTTTTACTGAAGTCTGAGCATTCAGTGCATTTTAAAAAGCAAAGCATATTCAGGACGCTGTTGTTGTCAGGTGAAGGCTATAAATTTAAAACTCAAAATTTTTCAAGAATAAGGACAGTATTAGGTTCTTAAAAGCATCCATGAACCTGTACTGCACACGTTCCTTCTGAAGTTTGCATTCTGTGGTATAAACTAGGAGTGGTTTAGCATTTGTAGGTACAAACTTACACCCGTAAGTAATCGCATCTGTACCAAACACGAACACTGGGGACCTACCTGGTGATGCAGATCAGAGGTTTTCCAAGTGGTGCCACTTCTACTGCTGACATAGTTATTTGTGGGTGTAAACTTCTGGCAGTAGAAAAAAGGCTGAATTGTGGCTTGTTTATCTGGCTTCAAAATGCAAGCTGTCACTTGGACGATGTTGTGCTTGTGCAGTGTGGGTGAGTGGGCATTTCTTTCAGGAGCTTTTCTTGTGAGTGACTCCTGACATTTTGTGTTTATATTTTTAGCCTTCATGTTGCAATAGCATTTTCAGCACATTTAATTGCCCTTGTTTAAAATGCCAAAGCTTGAACTGGAACAAATACTTCTTTGAGAGTGGAGTTCACACCACTCTACAAAACAGAACAGCATTGTGTTAGCTCGTGTTATGAGATTGAATCTTTGTAGTGGGAAAGGCAACCAGGGAAGTGCTGCCACCCAGTTTGGGGCTGAACCTTTCCTTCGTGCAAGCTGATTCTGCTGACAGTTCCCGTGGAGCCCTATGTGCTGGCATGGCAGAGCGTGTCTGGGCGTCTTCAGTCTTAGGTGGCAGAAAAAGGGGAAGGCATCCCTTAGATTCAGAGATGTCCTCGACAAGGGGACTTGTTAAGCCTGGAGAAAGAGAGCGTAAAAGGGGATCCAGCAGCAGCCTTGTACAGCTGCTTGAAGGAGAGCCATAAAGATGGCAGAACCAAAGCCTGTGTGGTGGCTGCAGGCGTTGCGGCAAGTGACAGCGGTCACAGGTTGCCAAATGGGAGGTTCAGGTTGAACATGAGTGACTTCCCTCAGAGGGTGGTGCTGCAGGGGAGTGGGTTGCCCCGAGGGGTGGACAGATCTCCATGCGTGGAGGTGTTCATTACGCGGCTGAACGAAGCCGCGCGTGACCTGCTCTAGTGGTGGTGGCGGTAGTCCTGCTCCTTGTGGGAGGTCGGACTAGAGACCACCAGGGTCCAGTCACCGTTTTGAGGATTCTGTGAACTTCAGCAAGTTCCTTACTTTTTGCAACTTTGTTTTCCTCTTGGCCTTTGAACTCAGACTGACTGGAAGACAAGAACTCTGTTTGACAAAGAAATGTTGAGGCTTTCACATTTGTTTTTATTCGAAGGCAGAGCAGAAAAGGCAGTGCAAAATAGCTGACAGCCTGCGTGCAAGGCTACTCGGCAGTCTGAGCTCTCAGACCTAAATTCTGGCCCTGCCAGTCTCGCCACGTTACTGAGCTATCGGACCAGCTCCTCTGACTTGGTGGTTTCAGGCAGAAATGCCATCCCAGGTCTTGAAATGTTTCACCAGAAACAGCGCGTTTCCACAAAAAGTTTATGTCAGTAAATCAACAGTTCCTGCAGAGAAAGCTTTGTTGAAAGGTACCCTGCCAGCTACGCGTTCCCGTGCGTTTGAGTTAGCTCAGAAAGAGGTAACAACTGGATGGGATAGTCAAAAGCTGCTGCATTTACTTCCTTTAACTGCTCCTGCGGAAGGTGCTCCTAAGCCTTCCTTTGGTTTCTATGTCAGAAAAATGGGATTGTCACTGAATGCTTTTCAAAACTGTGGTGTTTTAATGGCTTGATCAGGAACTAGCGCCCGGAGCCTTTGGCTGCTTTCCATGATGCATCGTGCTGGGTAGGAATCTGTTTGACTCAGGAGTTTAATCGTAATTGCTTGTGATTCTAAAGGAAAGTTCACATGTTCATACGAACTGTGATGCTCCTGAAATCAGTACTAAGCCATGACAAGTAGTCATAACCGCTGACATTGCTTTCTGTGCACCTCTTGTCTATGGCAGGAGACTTCGGGAGGAATAGAGTGGGAGTGCAAGCACAATAAATATGGAGAAAAAAAACAGGTGATCATTTGGTTTGAAATGCAATGAAGTTCTTTACTCCCTGGATAATGTTGCTGGTTGTATAGCATGTTCATTGAATTTTGGACGTGCAAAGACACAGGAGAGAAGAGAGGATGTGCAAAGCTGCCTCAGTTAGCTTACCCACCTCATTCTGTTAATTCTGTTAATTGTTTTAAGGAGATCTGTGTTTTCTGTGCGCTGAAGTGAAGCTTTTCCTCAAGTACCAGTGTAAGGAGATGCTTTTCTTATGTCTGCAACAAACTGTAACAACAACAAAACCCCACAGAGTTCTGATCGGCACGGAGTCCCTGTTGTAAGTAATGTGTATGTTCTAGGCAGAGTAAGTCACTGAAAAAGAGAGGGGAAAAAAACCATGCAAAAGACAAAGACATTGGAGAGTTCAGGGAGAGCAAAAAAAGTTAGAAATGTTTGGAAAAGAAGACCTCTGTGAAAAAGTTGGTCAGAGTTGTTAAAGTGCCAGCAAAAGACAAGGGAAATGAGCCGCAAAAAACTTGAGAAATATTGCTAAGAAAGAAAACAATAATTCTCTTTAATCAAACCAGAACAGATCAAGAAGTAATTCCCCTGAGAGCTGTGTAGTATTAGGCAAAGTATTTAATACAACTTTTCGTAACAATAACTGAGGAATGTAACAAGCTCATTAAGGTTACCAGGAATAATTGCTGCCATCAGGAGACATCTGTAGCTTAATTAGCAATCCACTGAATACAAGTGGATTTGGGCTCAGTTAAAAATCATTCTTCCTCCAGTAAAGGGGAAGATTAAATAAATAATTCCACTACAAATGTCTTTGTACCAAAATGATTATAATTCTACTGGAGTGAAACTGGAGAGGTTGCTCTAAAGACATCTCATTGTCGTGAGCAAAATAATTCCTAATTTCTTGCCTTGTGCCAGGAATTTCTTATAGCAGGATCGGGAGCTTCACCGGTCTCTCTGAAACTGGTACTGTTTTTCTGAGAAAAAACTTCTTTTCAGCAAAAGAAGTTCTCAGTTAACCCAAGAAATGCTTAAGATCGCAAAGGGAAAAACCAAAATACCAGTACAAAAGCAGACTAGCTTGCACAGTTCACTAGTAGGACTGGTTATGGAGGAGGGGGGGAAATCACAGGCATTCAGTGTTGATTTCTGTCCTAGTGCAAACGCTACATAAACTCGGGACAATGCAGTGTTTTCCTAAGACAAGACGTAGGAGAAGCGACAGCTACCCCTGCTCTCTGCTCCCAGTGGGTTTGTGGCTCCTTAGATGTGCATTGGGAACTGGGGGTAACAAGTTATTGCTGTCCTTGGACAGGGCACATGGGACATCTTAGCTAAGCCTGCCTGGTTTGTCCAGAATTTCCATCCTGGAGCCAGGGAATATTCCTGGCACGTTTTGTGAATGTTTATAGGGTACTATGAGAGACAACATTTGGACAAAGCCAGCATCTACTGCAGGGGTGTTCAGGTGCCATAGCCTCGCCAGGCTGCAGCAAGCCCCTCACAGCATTAAGCTGGAGGGCTAAGAGAAGAGGAGCATCCAACGCAGCTTCTCGGTAGTAGAGGGCAATGCTCCACCGGGACGCTGTTTCTTGGTAAGTGGGGCTGCTACAGTGTTGAGCTTGCTTCTGCGGGGAGGGGATTGGGCTGCCCAGCAGCCCAGCTGCCACCAGTTTGGCCTGGGAGCTGGGCTTGAACTGCTTGGGAGCAACAGACTGGCTAGACCAAGCTGTAAATACCTCGTGGGGGGTTCAAAGCACGTGGGGGATGGTACAATTCCCTGAAGGCAGGCTCACCTGGGGAGCACAGTTGAAATTGGCAGGTCTGTCCTACAGCTTCTGCAGCTGGACCTGGGCATGTAGGACTGTTCCAGCTGTCCGAAGGCAACGACCAGCAAGCAGCTTGCTGTTGCGCTTGCAGAAATGAGCCTGAAAGCTCTGAGGGCAGCTGAGAGATCTGGTTGCCAGAGGGCAAATGAGCTCATGAAAGAGAACTTTTAACTATCTTAATCCCCTGAAGAGGGCGGAAGGGGAGGAAGCAGGGGAGGAAGCAGGGGAGGTGTTCACCACCTGGACTGGGGCTGGTAGTGCCTTCAGTTCTAGCACCCAACTTCTCTCCCTCGGGAGAAGCCCCGGTGCCACCCGGGAAGCTGTAGCCTGGACAGCACCGGAGGTTCCCGCAGAGCCGGCACCATTGTTCTGCCAGGTGAGCTCTTGGCTGGTCTTTATAGTGGTAGGTTGGGCATTGCTTTCCGGCATTTGCTTTCTTCCCTTCCAGCCTCAGGGAACACCCGTTGTTTATTTCTCTTACTCATCGGGTCGCCTCCATCTTCTTTTGCCCTCTCCACGTACTTGCTTTGCTTTCAGCAATTTGTGGAAAAGGTGCACGGCAGCACCTCCCCATCACCATGGGCACGTTTCAGTTCTACCTTTGATTCCTCTGCCCTATCTTGTCATTCAGTCTGCCTGTCCACTTCTGTGGGGGAAATGGCTTGGGGCAGGGCTTATCGCATCCTCTTCTTCAGCACCCTTAGGTGGGCTGAGGGTCACTGTCTGCCCAGGACTGCTGTGCCAGTATGGCCCTCCTCTGTCCCAGTGGCAATGCAACACTCACCCTGCCTTTCTGACAGGCGGGAGGCTGGCAGAGTTAGGCGTCCCAGCTGGAGAAGGAGGTCCCTGGCTTTGGTTGGCGCAGTTGCCCAGTCCTGCACCGGAGGAGGCTCTGCTGGGCAAGACCCAGCAATGTTCCCCGTCTTTGTGAGCTGGGGGACATGGAGGGGCGGGAGGCAGTGGGCTATCTGTGCTCTGCCCCATCATGACAAGTGACAAGAGCAGAGCGGGGTGAGGATTTATTGTCCCAGCCCTACAAGGCGGTGTTGCAGCTGAAGTCCTGGGAGCTTGCACCTGCCTCTGCAGCTCATCGCTAATGCACGGACACAGGCGCTCCCCTGCTGCTGAAAGCTGAATATTACTGCTCCTCCCTCCCATCTCTGGAGTGGGTTTCCCTGCAAAAGCCATCTGTCCGTGCCTGCCTGACAAAAATGCCTCCTTTGTCGCTGTGGGTTGTACACCATGCGGCTCGCTTTTTCCGTGACCTCTGCTGTATTTCATTTCTTTCTGCTTTCTTCAACAACAACAGCAGCAGCACAAACTCTCAAACCTTTTCTAACTTCGGGGTTGCTCTGAAGGGCGGCCGTTCCTAGCTGCTCCCCCTGGTTGTGCACAGGAGCTGCTCCCTGGGCTGTTCAGGGTTTTTGCAGCCCTGCTTGGGGGCGATGGCGATTTAGCATTTCCATGCAGCCCCACACACCTCTCTGGAGTTTTTGTTGTTTTGAGGCTCTCAGCAACCCGCGTGAGCAGAGATCACGCTGGCCTGGAATGAGGGGCCTCCCCAGTGTACGATCTGGTGCCAGATGAGCTGCTCTAGCTGGTATGGATGAGCTTCTCATCTAGCATAAACCAGTTATTTAATCATTGTCAGCTAAACTACCAGCAGCTAGGCTTGGCTCGCAACCGAGTACGTACGTATACATCTCTTGGAAGGAGCACATCGCCTCCGTGAGTGACCAAAAAGCCCCTGTCCTCTTCAGTAAACCCAGCTCCCATGCAGTGGTTTCGAGAAGGTGATCGTCCATACCCTGACCGTTCCCACCATGCTCTGGGGTATGGCTGCCATAGCTGCAGGGTGACAGGCTCTGCCAGACCTCGTTTCTCCAACTGCGCTGGCAAAACGCTCCATTTGCTGGGAGCCATTTGTTTGGTTTTAATTTTGACTGAACGTACAGTTTGCGAAGGGAAGCTAATGCTTTCGCACGTCTTTGTTAGCACAGATGTGGAGGAAGCGTGCGCGCTGGACCTGCTCCGGCTCCCAGAGATGGTGACGTGGAAGGCGGGTCGCCTTCGCCGGGCTGGGGGTCAGCGGGTGCTGTGGTGCAGGGCTGTCTCGAAACTAGAAATAACCTCCTTCTCACGCAATGTTGAGGTGCTGCAAAGAAGCGCTTGGCCACCAACGCCCTACGAGAACCTGCTGCGATGGCTGGTTCTGATTTAGGGAGAGAAATGTTTCACTTCATTCGCTTAACATGGCCTTGTTAGATGAAAGGTGTTTTGCAGTGCGGCGCAGGAAATGCCGAAGAGTGCAAACCAGATGCTGAGGCTGATAAGGGAACCTTGCCGAAACAGCAGAAAACACCGTAACCTTCCCACCGTTCTCCTCAGACCTGTGAGACGGTGGTGTGGCCGTGGGAGCTTATTGCTTTCTTCTTGGCAGCGCTCGCATGAGAAAGGCAGCATCTCGGCGGCGTTCCTCCAGCCGCTTGCACGCAGGCTGGTTCACCCCTCCTCCAGCCCGGCTCGTGACAGCATGTGCACCTCCTGGATGGGGCACGTGGCGCTCATGACGGAATGGAAAATGACCTCATTGCCACCCTGTTTCTGGAGCAGCGTGGGAAGCCCTCGCTCCCCCTTGGTTCCCCTCGTGCTTTTCAGCTGCACGACCCACAGTTTGTGGCGTAAATGGTTTCTGGAGCTCAGCAGCCGTTTCGTATTGATCTGCTGTTTCCATAGCTGCCTGCAGGTCGATCGGTCTCTCTGTGGACAGCTAGCAGTTGTTAACCAGAGGAGATGCCAGCCCTACTTCTGTTGATGAAAGCCTCTGCTTAATCACAGCTTGTGTTCCTCCTTCGGTTATTAGCTTTTAATTAGGCACCAACCACCCCTTCCCATTGGCTAAGGACATCAGGCACAGACTGCGCGTGCTTTTGGGCTCTGACTGTTAATACCGCGTTCAGACCATGCACTCACCAAATGACTTTGACTACTGAGTTTCAGTTTTTCCCATCTATATGTCCTTGGCATGTAATGCT
This sequence comes from Pygoscelis adeliae, assembly GCF_000699105.1. Lineage (NCBI taxonomy): Eukaryota > Metazoa > Chordata > Aves > Sphenisciformes > Spheniscidae > Pygoscelis > Pygoscelis adeliae. Next base: position 4,831,372 of record NW_008825271.1, read on the forward strand.
CTTGCCAGGGCTGCAAGAAATCGGACCGTAGGTATCTTCTGCTTAATCAAGGCTCAGTTGTACAATTTTTCCACGCTGTTGCTCTGGTGAACACAGATGCCGCTGAGCAATTTTCTCCTGGCACTTTGCTATCACTTTCACCACCACTACATCACAGCAAGTGCAGCTGGTCTCCCTCTCTCCTGGCTTGCAGGTTCTGCTTGTGCTTTTCAGTTGCAGCCTTGAACATCGTGGCTCTGCGTGGCCCGGCCTGAGCTGTCCGTGGCAGTATCCCCGCGGGTGGGTGTTGTGGTTTAACCTCAGTCGGCAAGTGAGTACCACACAGCCACTCGCTCACTCCTTCCCCCCCACCCCTGGTGGGATGGGGGAGAGAATTGGAAGAGTAGAAGTGAGAAAAAACTCATGGGTTGAGATAAAAACAGTTTAACAATTGAAATAAAACAATAATAATAATACACAAAGCAAGTGATGCACAGTGCAATTGCTCACCACCTG
>NW_008825271.1:4832335-4838048 GCF_000699105.1 Pygoscelis adeliae
CCCAGTTTATGTACTGAGCATGACGTCACATGGTATGGAATGTCCCTTTGGCCAGTTTGGGTCAGCTGTCCTGGCTGTGCCCCCTCCCAGCTTCTCGTGCACCTGCAGCCTTCTCAGTCGGTAGAGCATGGGAAGCTGACAAGTCCTTGGCCAGTGTAAGCACTACTTGGCAACAACTAAAACATCGGTGTGTTATCAACATTGTTCTCGTCCTAAATCCAAAACACAGCACTGTACCAGCTACTAAGAAGGAAATTATCCCTGCTGAAACCAGGACAGTGGGATACTCCTGATAGCGAGCAGAAACCTGGGACGCAAATTAAAGACCTGATGGAGATGCTGGGGGTGGACAGCCTGCGGGGGCTGAGCTCACAGTGACACAAGCTTTTCCTGTCTGTAAGTATTTCTGCTTTCTGAACGAGGTTCACAGGCAAGATTATGAGTTTCCCTTGCAATAGCTGAACTTCATGACCCAGGTCAATACCCTACAGCAATGTGCAACTTTTGGAAGCCCTCAACTCACAATGTCATTTAGGAGAGATATCTTTGTGCCTTTTAAAGATGGCCTGCACATTCACCGGTTGGTGAAAGGTTTGTTTGGTTTTTTCCTAAGAAAGGAACCTTTCTGTTCACTTGAAATTTTTTTAATAATTTATCAGTTAAAGGACTAAAATTCATCACACAATTTGTTGAGGACCAAATAATGGCTTATAGAAATGCTTAAGTGAGACATAAAGTATCTGTTAACTTGTATTTATTAGTTTCCTTAGTGAAATGTAAGCCTGTGAGCATCCTCCAGAATGACTTACATGACTGAAGCTCAGTAAGCTGCAGGTTTGGTTTTGGTTGCAAGAACCTCGTATGCCATTTGCTGTAACAGAGAAACCTGAAGCCTAACCAAGACAGTATTATTCTTTCTGAAGAGCTGACTTGAGGGATGAGCGAAAGGAAGGCTCCTAGGTGGCCTTCCTTCTGTCTTTCTCCTTGATTCCTCTTGTCTGGGTAGTCCTTTGTCGGTTGACCAGCGCCATCCGCAGACCTGTCAAGCAGGAGTTCAGCTGTCTTGGCCAAAGCATCACTAATACTTTGTATAGAGAGAGTTTGTTAGAGAAGTCCTCATGAAACTGAGTATTGAGTTCTATAAATAAAAATAGGAAACAGATGGCACCAGTTTCAAAAGTTAAGTGGTTTTTAACTAGTTCAGTAACTAATGTTCTTATATACCTACAAAAATATTACAGTTTTATCTTTGCAAAGATCAAAAGAACAACTTTGAAGCACTTGCCAGGCACACGCAGCCATGCGTTTTAATAGATGGCAGACCAAGTGTATCCTTACAGTAATGGGACTGATTTGCCGATTTCAAATTCCCCCATGTATTCCTGCAGTGAATAAAGCCTAATGACTGCTCTGGTTTAGTTGTTTTTTTTTTTTTTTTTTAATTACTACTACTCTGGATCCAGTGTTGCCTCAAACATACTGCAGATATTAAGAGAAGAGAAGCCTGCAAGTCTGGGGTCTGAGAGAGAGCCCGGTAAGGAAGCGTTTCATATGAGGAAGAAGTAGGAAGCCTCTGGAGCTGCCCAGATCTCCTCAAGGGGCTGAGTATGTCAGCATCCACCCCCGTTTAGATCAATCTGCTTATTCATGGGTATCTCTTTTAACTTCCAGAAAGAGACGGGGAGAAGTAAGACCATAGCATGCCTCACTTAGGTTGGTACAAGCTGGCTCTGCGCTGCAACGTGGTCTCTCGGACAGGTTGTACATATGATGTCTAACATGACCAAACCCACAGGAGATGGAGCACTGTCTAGCAGCAAGTGGAAATGTTGTGTGCCAGCTGCTGCAAACTCAGAAAACTGTCTTCCAGTTGTACAATTTGTTCTGAAGGCAGAAGAGGCCGTTTCTCCCGCTCTTCTGGAGTCTAGACTTTTTTAGAGTTACAGCTGAGCTAAAGATTGCTCTTATGTGAGATGCCGACTTTTATTAGTTTGTCTGCAAAACAGCTGCTTCTGCTTTCCACAAACACTGAACACTGGTTTAAAGTCTGTCTCTCTCCTGTGCCTTGCTGCTCTGCTCGTTAAGCCAAACCCCATGCTACCAGCGGGGAATGCCGCTGTGGGCGCCGTGGCTCTTGGCTCCTTTTATCTTACTGAAACTTGGCTTCCCAGGACACGGGCTTCTGTTTTGTTTGCCTGGTTTGTTTGTTACGTGCATGTTTGTTTGTTTTTAAGGAGTCTAACCTTTTACTCAGCTTGATTGAAAAGCATATTTTTGGCAGTGGTGATGGAAATATAGACCCCAGTTAAGAAACCCCTGGATCTGGTAACGGTACCCTTCTTCTGCAGACCCCATTAAAATGGCCTGGAGTTGAGTTTCCAGAAGGCCTATGCAAGACGCTGGAGGTCAATGTCACTTCCCAAATCTGTGCAAAAAGTCTGTGGCAGGGATGTTTTCTCAAATTCGGTCTTATTCATTAGACCTTAATGTGTCTCCTACAATAAAGAGAGAAGGAAAGGAAGTCAGCTTTCTTTTGGTAGGTAGATCATCAGCAGGTCACATTTAGTGACATTTCTAATGTGCTTTAAGAATTAGACAACACAGTCTTACCTCAGTGACAACAGAGGGAGAGACTCAGGCAGAACTTGGGATCCCACTGCCCCTTTAGGCATGTAAGAGTTTAGCATTTAGTTCTCGGGTGTCCCATATTCAGCTGGCACCTCATATCTGGAGGCCCTGGGGTTTAGATACCACAGTTCCTGTTGGGTCTCTGGCTCTGCTTCTCAGGATGTCTCAGCGCAGCTGGTGCCAGCCATCCCTGCCGGTGTCCTATGGTTAAGCTCTCGCTCTTAGCTCCTCTGCCCACCTCTTCTGCAAGGCTTAACCCAGTTCCTAATCACCTGGCTCCTTCAGAAAACATGTCCAGAAGAGGAGAAAGTAGCACCTCCTCTTCTTCTCTATCTCAGTTGTAGGAGAATTTACAGAAGTCTGGGGAGCCCTCAGGTTCCAAAAAAATCCCCTCTGCCACAGGACTGGAGCAGGCATGGGGTATCTGCCCTGAAATTCTGTATGTATCCTGCTTATTGTAGGAAAAGGAGCAGTTGTGACAGCTTGTCTCACGTGCAGATTTCCCCCTGCCACAGCCTCTCGGACAGAAGATTACGGCTTTCCAGAGCCAGGCAAAGCCAGTGCCTCTGTGTGCAGGTGCAGTCTTGTCCAAATGCAGGCCAGATTAAACGTACGTGCTTGCGGCAACCCAGCTCTCGGCAGCTTCCCCACTGGCGGGGACAGGGAGCTGAGGGATCTCGTTGTCTCTGGTCTGTCCCGTCTTCCGGCTTTCCGCCCTGGAGGAGGGGTAATGGAGCAAGCAGGGGTGGATGCAAGCCCCCTCCGGACAGACGGCCCTGCAGCACCTCAGCGCCTTCACTACCTGATTTTCTCTTTAAAATGCAGTAGGGGTCCATCTAATTTGAGAGTCAATACACTGTTAAAGGCACAGCTCTATCTGCAATGTTGGTGTCTTCCATGCCAAAAGTTATAGCCAAAAGCAAGCGTTGGAGGGGCAGGAAAATCCCTGGCTGAACTCTGGAGCGGGAAGCGCCAAACTTTAAGGACAAAACAGGACAGAGAAGCCTCTGAGGCACAGTTGTGAGCCTCTCAACTCCCTGTGCCTCGAGGGCAGCTGGGGTGAGGCCCTTGCTCAGCCTGCGATTTCCAAATGCTTGCGCAACCAGGCGTGGCAGTGGTTGTGCAAGACCAGCAGCGCCAAGGCGGGCAGCGCCCCACCGGCCCCCCAGCAAGCCCCCCACCCCGGCTGCCTCCCATGCTGGGGGTGTCCTTCACCCCCTGACATGCCCCTGGGAGGTTTTGATCCTCTCAGGATGGCAGGATCTGGCCTGAGTAAGGCTGATCCTTGGGAAGACGAAGGAAGATCTATTAGTAATCGCCATTTCTTTATTTATTTTTGGGTATTTCCTGGTTTCAGTGTTGTGCAGTGTTTACCAAAGATGACCAACCAAAGTAAACCACCTGAATGAAAAATTGCAAATGAAAAAGCCAGCTGCACGGCAAAGCTAGTCCCTTGCCCTCGAGTGCTTTAGTCATTTCAGATTAGGTGCTCGCTTGCCATTCTCCTGCAGACAGGCTTATAAGGAATCGCCCTGAGACAAACCTGCCCCCGTACGCAGCCACCGGCAGAAAGCTTAGGCAGGTCTGGAAAGGCTCTCTAGCAAGAGGAGGGATTAACGTGCCTGCTTGTTAACTTCGGCAGCGTGTGTAGTCATCGTTGTGCCAGCAGAATTAGGGAAAGCAAATGGGGAGGGATTATTTTATGATCGGTGGCGTTCCTGGGGGGTGGGGTTCTTTTGAGGACTTCCTAGGAGGAGTAAAAAGCAGAGCGGAGAACAAAGCAGTTCCTTCATGGCTGGGAGGCTGTTTCGGCAGGAGGAGTGGTACAGAGCCAAAACGGATGGAAACACTCCCTTCTCCCTTAGTCCAGTTGCAGACCTGACTTACCCAGAGTGAGTCAGTGGTATCAATGTTGTCCTGTTACTTGGTGAGAAGTTATGAGCTCACAGATTTTTGTCTGGCAAACCAGCTTGCCAGCTCCTTGCCGAGTTTCCCATGAAAGAGAAGGGGCTGCCCAGCCTGGAGGCAGGATTTCTCCACCTGCAGAAACAGGGAACAAGTCAGACTCATTCATAGGTTGTGTTTCATCATGACAAGTTGTGAGGAAAACTTATTTTACAGAAAAAATGAGACCTCTCAACAGTAGGAGAGAAGAGTCCAGCCAGCTTTCACCTTATCCATCCCTTCTCCCGTTACTCCCTGCATTTTTGTTAGTGACTTTTGAAAGATACTATTCAACTGGAAGGCTTTGCAAACATCAGAGAGGACTCTATCAGATGGAAACATGGAGACAGCAGAGAGATGACCAAGAGGGAGTCCTCTCAACAGAGGGTCATGCATCTCAGTATGCTTTGCTTGGCCTTTTGGTCCCAGATGTGAGCTGGGAACAAAGAGTTCAAGGAACCAACCCCAGAGAAATAAAGTACTCTGAAGGACTGATTTTAAAGGAAATTTGTTGAACCTATTAATCATGGAACATACAGGAAATTACTTTAAAATGATGTCATAAAAATAGCACATGAAAGAAGTGTAAATGAAACATAATTTCTATAAATAGAAAAGAATCTTTATACTGACACTTGTGTAAGTTATAAGCTGAAAACAAACCAGGTGGCCAGTCTATTGGGTAAGAGTTGTTAAATGTTGGATGCTAGGACCCAAAGAAACAAAGATCTTTTTGTGCCTGCAGGTGCAAACCTCATGGTGAGTTCAGCATTGGAGGAATATCACCTGAACTGATACAAGGTAAGAGAGTGCATCTAATTAGATGCTCTTTCCCACAGTCGAGCAGATGTAAGGTAACCCTATGGTTATCTCTGAACCGACTTATTCTTGTCCGGTAGTTCCAGCTGTTGAGATGAAGGTTGGTTGTTTTTACTGCTTTTTTGCCTATGGTATTTCCTTTGATTTCTCTTCCTTTGATAACTCTTCTGTCCAAAAGCTGCAAACTACAGAGCAAAACTTGAAAGCATGAGTTACCATGCATCCTACACTTACTAGAGATCTACAAATGTCTTTTTAATATTACTACAACCCCCTGTTGCAATCTTTGTATAAGTTCCCTACTTGCTTTCAGGGGAAGAGC
>NW_008825271.1:4838096-4846302 GCF_000699105.1 Pygoscelis adeliae
CCTGTGCTTACAATCTCCTATTGCGCTGGGGTTTTGGTCTCTGCTGGAGTTCCTAAGTCCTGCTAAAAGGTCTGTGGGGTTGGCAATGTTTCTGGACCATCACTACTGGAGTAATGGGACATTGCTGAGAAAGAACTATTCCCTCCTAAGTCCATGCCATTGCTGCCTGGCCTGTGCTCCCTTTCTTCCAACAGACACCATGACCTGGCAGAAACCGCTGCGTTGAAACAAAACCTGAAGGAAGCAAAGCAAAGCATTTCCCATCAAAGCTGTTGACTAAACGCACTGCTCTGGGAGAGCGTGGTTGGCTGCAGTGGGGCTTGCCACAGGCGTCTCCAGACCATCCTGGACATTGCCAAGGCACAGCCATGCCTTACGTACCACGTCCAGGTATCTTTGTCTGGATGTGTTAGAGAGGAATTCAACTCAAAGTTTGTAAATGTGGGTATTTCACAGTAGTAGAAAGCACCTTGTATTGGGGGTTGATCCCCTAGTATGGGGAGTTTCTTTCTGTAGATACTGCGATAAAGACAAAAAGTCATATTGCAGTACAGGCACAAGAGTTACACGGTCCGTTCTGAATCTATCATTACTAAGCTGGTACTGCTACACTCAACAAAACTTACAGAAGAGCAAGAAGTGCAATCTGAGGATAATTTAGGAGGAATGATTAAAATAGCTGAGTGTGTACTTGAAAATCAGCTTGGGACGTCTGTTTTCAATCATGTTCAAGTCTGGAAAGTCAGAGAATGGTCAGATATTGGAAATATCTAATTATCTGAAGGTGTTTGGTGGCTCTGTCAGATTCAACACACACTTTTGAAATACTTATTGACATTTTATGATCAGGATTTTAATTCTTAGAAAAAATGATTTTATCATGGGTGTTCACAACTTTGCTGTATTCAAGCTTCTAGAAAGTTGGTTTAAAAAATTATACAAATACAAAAGAACACAATAGAAATAATCGCTGCAAGAAACTCACAAAACATGTCATTCTTCCAGGGCAGAAAAACTTAGAAATAGCTCATTAGATTTTTCCTAATTTTTTAAAATATTGAGCTTTGGTAGGAGATAAATCAAGAAAAGTACCTGCACTGAAGAAAGAGCTTCTGAGGTCTTGAATAACTGAAAATAAACATTTGGAATGGACTGGTTTTCTCTTTCTGAAATGCACTGTCATGTCTGAAATATTTCATGGCATCAGGTACAGAGGGAAGCAGCAGTTGAATGCAAAGCCTGAACTACCTGTGCAAAACATATTCTGGCATTGTCTTTTTTGGAACGAATACAAAAATATTTATATTTTTATGGCATATGATAATGATCTGATTCATTTCCTGCTCAGATTCTTGCCCAACTGTTAAACACAATTTTTTTTTTTTTTTGGTGTAACAAACAGTTAAATATGTATCTCTGCATCCCAGCACAGTGTTTTCCATCTCCGTACAGGAAACAAACTCTAGCTGGTTATGCAATGACTTGGTCCCATTCCCAGGAATGTTTCCCTTCCATTAAAAAAAAAGAAAGAAAAAAAAATTTAAAAAAGAGGAAAAAAGAAAGCGCTCTCTCAGTTTAATAGCACTAGATAGAGCTAGGCATGAGACATGTGTCTATGCACTCCTTTCAATGAGGCAAGACAAGGTTTGCTGGACCTTTCCTGCACTGAAGCGCACCAACACGCATGTCCCTTTGCTCAGCCTCTCTCGAAGGAGCTTTTCCTCAGGGCTGAGTGAAGCCTTTTTTCCTCCTTGCGGGAAATTCCAGTGCCGGATGTTAAACCCTAACTTCCTTACAACAGCCTGCCAGTGATGGCTTGCACCCGGTGGGCTGTGACAGGATACTTTCTCTCCTGGTGAGCTGAAATGAAGCAGAAGCCATCTAATAGTGAGTGTAAGAGATCCCATTCCTCTCTCTCTCCAACCCCCCGTCGTGCAGCTTGTGCCTTGGTAGGGTACATGAAGACCCCAACCCTTGGGTACCTACAGCGGCCCCGATGGCACTGGGGGGGACGGCGCTGTCTCAGCATGGGCAGGTTTGGGGCCTCCTGGGAGGCCCGAGCCGAGGGTGGCTGCAGCTCTGTCCGGAAACCTGCAAAATCCTTGTTTTGAAGTAGGCGCGGCACCTTGTTTTCTTAAAAACTGGAACTATGTTTTATGTCTCCAAATACTTCTCTGGGCAGCCCATAACAGACGACCTGTCATATAGTTTGGGATGCAGCAAAGCAAACTGATCGACACAACAAGTGTGTGATGTATGTAGAGCAAAGTAAGTCCTTCAGAATACTAAGTGAGTGGTACTTTGGAAAACTACACAGAGGTATTTCCTGAAGGTGTCTAAAAAACTAAAGAAGTAGATTTGTACGTTGATAATGTTGAACCAATTAACAGTATGAAAATTGCAGAAAATATATTAAAAGGAAATGTGATTTCCAGATCACCTCTGTTTTAGGGGATGGATCCCCAGCAGCGGCAAGCTGGGAGCCCATTTGCCCAGGTGATGAGAGGTACCTTTGGGCTGACCTCCGAGGTCCCAGTACCGTGATGTTTGTGTTTCAGGTTCCCGAGTCCTACAGCCTGATTAGGCTCCCTGGGGAGTGCCTGTGGAGATCCAGGGTTATGAATTTGGGAAGTATAAGGGCTGGTACAACCAAGCTAGCCTGTAAGAAAAGCTGAGGTCAAGGCTGCTTTGAGCAGCCTCTTTGTGGGTCTTGGGCACCTGCTTCCACATGTGGTTCCCATCCCTGCATCTTTTCTGGGAGCTGGACCCCTTCCGCAGGGGTGCAGGAAGCCCTGGGCGGCACTCGGAGGAAGTTATACTCAACCAGATGTATTTCCAGACAGACCTCTCCCCCCCCCGCCCCATGCGCCGAGGGAGTTTCTTTAGTTGTTGGTATCAGTTTTATATTTTGCCTTACTCCCTGCAGTGTGCCAGGAGGTCCCGTGGCAGGCACGCTTATACGTGAGTGCCTTTGATCCCACTGTATGTCCAGCATTTGCGTGTGGCTGAGCTACCTGTCAGCATGCTTGGCTGGAGTCCAGCCCCACGCAGCTCTGGGGAGCGAGCGGCGATGGCTGGGGGGACCTGTTCTGCGTGAGTTGTCTCAGAGTTCTCATTGTGGAGTAACAAATTTGAACGGTGCTGATAACGGGGTTTTGTGTGTTTGTCATAGTGATCTTCCGAACTGGGTGCCAAAACTTGCTATAGTATTTATTGTTTTATAGCTGTGCATTAATGAAAAATCCTAACAATCCTGACAGAAACAAATTGTTTTCACCCCACCTAAAGCGCAAAGTAAGAAAGGAACTGTGTTGCCCAGCTTTGCCTTGCATGCAGGCTGCTTTCTGTTGGTGCAATTTCCTTGGGAGTCAAAAACTCATCAGGACTATTTTGGCAGAAATGAGGTCTTTTCTCTTGTTGAGTCACGCTGATGCAACTGTTCTAGAAAAACAAAACTTTCCATATTATTAGAATAAGCTTTGGTGTCTTAGCCTGCAAACTTCCCTGCTAGCTGCTCCTCTGTTAAGGCAGCAAATCAGCGTCCTTTTTTTCCAACTGAATGCTTTCAGAAAGAATAAGACAAAAAAAACCCAAAACCCACAACCCTGCTTCCTTGGCAAAGTCACTCCCGAAGGCTGGCTGTTGAATGAGTAACCATTTACACAGCATTTTCATGCTCTGCCACAACGGCAGGGCAAGGATAGCCCAGAACAAAAATAAAGGGAATCTGCTCCTTTGCATTTTAACTTTCAGTCTGAAGATCTAACCAGGGGATTGAGCGGCTGGCAGGGTAGGCCTGATATGGAACAAGACAAAGTTAAAATTGTTTATTTTTCATTATAATGTTCCTTTTCGTTGTAGTTTGAAGATGAATACCCAAAGCCCTGCAAGTCAGATTAAAGCACAGGCACCAGCAGTGCATGCCAAGGCTCTGCTTCCAGGACCGTGAAAGGATGCCAAGCCGTTCTGCTTTCAATTACACGAGTATTATACCTCCTGCTCCAAAGCCTGCAAGCACAGATTTGACCACTTTTCCTCACCATCCGTTTCCAGGGGGGTTAGGAAAAGAGTGCCCCGGGCTCAGCCCGGCTGGCACCGCTGCGGCCGAGCTGACGCGCTGACACATCCTGGTTACCAGGGGTAAGTATCAGGAAGCAGTTTTGCGCTGCTTGCAAAGATTTGGAAAGCGTTTCTGCTCATATCTCAGGCTGGCCAACGGATTCTACTGCTTCTGCCTTTTCTTCAAGGCAGGGGTCTGGGGCAGGGTGTGGCCCGGGTTGGGCCCCTTCTGCACTGCTCACTTGTCGCTCTCAGCAGAAAACCAAAAAGCAGCTCTGCATGTGGATGCTGACATACAGGAGGAAAGAGAGGAAGGGAGGGGATGCGTTGCAGGATCCTGCTATGTGGGACCGGGGAGGGGAAGTGCTTTAAAGAGTGCGACATGCCCAGATACTGCAGGAAATGGAGGAGTCGGTACCTCTGGCTGGCAGAGGGGAGAGAGCTGCAGGGCTCTAGCAACTGGAGTCTGATCCTAAAGCCGCGTTCCCTGAGTAACACAACACAGATGCAGAAAGAGGAGGCAGTGGGGATATAATAGTGAAATAATCCTTGTAACTCTGATGGCAGACTGACTGAGGACAAGTGTTGCCACGTGTTCTGTGGTTTTTGATCAACAAGTCCATCCTTGTGGGGTTCTGGCCACATAAATATATTTCTGTTTCTACATCTATTTTGGTCAACACTCATCTAATACAGCCCCCCATCGCTGGTCGCTGCCCTGTCTAGCAGCAGCAGTTTACTAGTGGAGGAGGGTTGTGGCAGGAGCCTGTCCCTCTGCCAGCAGAGGCAATGCAGGGACCCAGCACTGAGCCGCAGGAGGCAGGGATGCTGAGCAGGCTGTAGCTGGGGGTCAGGGAAGAGCTGGCTGAGGGAAATGTGTGCTTCTTGTGCTGCTGTTGGCTAAACAGGAATGTTTAAAGCAAGAGAGGTTCAAAAATGATGACCACAGCTCTGTCTCAGCCCTATCTATCTGACAAAGGCTTGTGGGGTGTCTCGCTTGGAACATCAGCAGTTACAAAAGCACAGGCTTGTTGCAGATCTGTGCCCTGCTGCTGGGAAAAAGTAATGTACTGGCACAGATGGGGGCATGTGCCTTTTTCAAACACCATAAAAGAGGAAGGATAATCATAGCTTAAACTTGGAGGAGGAGAGAAAGCACCCACAAGGTGCTTTGTTCAATGCTAAACATGCAGTTAGTCTGGAGAAAAAGCAGACGAACAGTATTCTCAACTTAAAAGACAGCAGCTTTCTCCTACTCTGGACTCTTTGATTTCAAAAGAAGTTCTTTTGAGTCCAGGCTGCAGCTCAATTTGGAAGCTGATGCTCTGGGAGGCAGGTGGCTGGTATCTTGCCTCTGTGTGTGTGGCAGCTTGTGGAGGGCATTTCTGGCCACCTTGAGCATCTTCGGACCTTCCTGACTCCGGATAACCTGATGAATCCTGACAAATTGACCTGGAATGAGAAAGAGAAGTTGTGCTGCTTGTAGACATTTTTTCCCTACTGATGGAAACAAGCAGAAGGTCCACCCTGATTTCTTGGCTTTTTAAGCAGTTTGCTGAAATGAACTGCAAGGTTTGTGAATTGCAGCATGGGAAGGTGGGCAGGGTCGCTCCGGTCTTCTCTTTCTGAGAGAAACCAGAAACCCAGCCCAGTTTAGAAGCATGATGAGAGTGGGCTGAGCCTGGATGATAGGAGAAAGTTGGTGCTTCTGAAAAAATAGCTGGTGCCTACCTCGAGTCTCCACGAAAGCATGGTGGTGAAGCTGTAACAGATAGAAAAGCGTGCTCATTTCGCATTCAATGAAGTATGTGGCCTCATATGTGGTCATCTTCTCCAAAGCTCTTCACAAAATTAACTATACTTAACTTTATCAAGGAGCTGCAATTTTGATGACAAAAACATATAGAAATGAGTCGCGTCAAACTGAGAATTAACATTTTTAAACGTTTTGAAAACTGGAAGTCTTCCCTCTTGAAGAACAAGAACCATTCCAGCTGAGTGGTGCTAGAGGGAAGAGGTAGCTTTGGGGAAGTTGATGACACCCCTTCACTAAAAGACCATTTCCCTTCTCTGCTGTGTCCCACAGCTGCTCTGTCTCTGTTTTAAAATGTTGTTATGCTTATCATCTATTCTCTGTAGCAGACAGAAAATACAAGGGTATCTCAGTCTTTCAATTCCTTTTTTTGGAAAGTGTCAGGTTCTTAACCTCATGTGCAATGCTAATTTCAATGCAGTGGGACTGAAGGTTGCTATGAGACGCACCCGGGCTTCTGCCTGGGCTTTGCCACCCTTGAGCACACAGATGCTGCTGTGGGCCCTCTGACATGTGGCAGGAATCAGTCTGTCTGTCTGCTCTCAGGCAGGTACCTCTTGGTGCAAGTGGGCAGCAGATCGTGACAATTTCTGCACACAGAAAAAAAATGGAAACTGCAGTAGGAAGGTTTGGTGTTTGAATTTAATGGGTTTCCCTTTCAGAGCTGGTAGGAAGACTCCCTACCCCTTTATGCATGCAGCATGCTTGGCCATTTGACCAGCTGTGTGTTTCCATTCAGTCAGGCTAAAATAAATATCATCAAACCTCCCCTCTCAAAATTGCCTTGGATGTTTACAGAGGGATACTTTCTTTCAAACTGTGTCTTCTTTTTCAGACAGAATATCATTCCCATTCTTATGCATTTTCTATTTGTTGATAACATATGTCTGTGGTGTCCTAGGAAATGAAATGATGCTAAGTGTTCCTCCAGTATTCTCTTTGACTAAATAATTTGACTCCGACATTTATATCAGTATTATATATATATCAATCTATATATTGATAACATTTTACAGAACCTACAAAAAAAGTGCTGAGATGTTCTGTTGCTCAGTACAGTTAACAACCCCCAATGCATACCAAACAGTAAGTATCGAAAGTAGAGGCACAGGGAGGTGAATGCAGTTTGGCCTAGGAACTATTTCTGCACTTAATGTTGGAGGAAGTTATTGTGAAAGAATGACTTGCGCAAAATGGTTGCATCAGCCTTTCCAGCGATGGGTCATGACTGACAAAAGGAGAGAGGTCTGCCACTGAATTTCAGCTTGTGAAGATGAGAGTGCAAACACAATCTGTGCTCAGTTTGTCCCAGTCCCCAGTCAGCAGCAGCGATAGAAGTGGTTGAAATGTGAGTTTGAAGGCCAGTGTCATGCATGCTGGACAATGCCAAACTCTTCAGAAGCCATGGCTTCCTTAGGGGAGTAGCCGCTAGAGAAAACTCATACAAACTGGTATGCTTCACCAGCTGAGTAGTTAGAGGACGTTGGGAAACCATCAACATAAAGTTTTGTTTGAGGAGCACAGGCTGAAATATTTTCTCACTCCAGGACTGTCGTCGCATCAGACCTGCCAAAGGGTTTCCAGCTTTTGTCGTGCTTGCAGGTATGAGGTGACCACCTGGATCCCAGACTACATGATCAGCGCAAGAGGAGACTGAAACACAGCATGCGGTACACAAGGTAAGTATTTACTCTCTGCTTATTCAGGATTTGGGGGTACTGTTCATCTGCAGTACTGCAACTGTTTACAGCAGCTTGTGAGCTTTAATAAGTGACTTATTTTCTGGTGTAGCCAACGGTGAAATGTTCTTTGGCACCCGTGGCAGGAAACACAGCCCTTCTGTAAATTAAAATCAGTATTGTTCTAATTACATCCACTGTTTATAGGGTGACACTAACATCCAATTCCCATCTATTACCAGTGTTGATTTACAGAAAAGGGTGATAGACTTGTTTGGTTACATATCAGCTTGTTCTGCCGTTCCAGTAAAGAGTGTAAATTGCTTACACAGTGTGTAAAAGGGTGTGTCAGGAGCCTACGCAGCATGCTTTTTAGAAGCCCTGAGGCTGGTGAGACTCCATGCAGGGGACCCCAAAATCTCTTCCGGGAAAATTTGTGGTGTTGGAAGCCACAGCCCACTCGAAGGACCGAGAGGAGGGACACTCTCTGTTTGGGCTTCTGCCCGCTGGGTAGCCATACTAGATGGGCAGGCTGACACTGCAAAGGCTGCGAGCATTTAGAATCAGAGAATCACAGAATCATTTAGGTTGAAAAAGACTTTAAAACCATCGAATCCAACCATTAACCTAACACTGCCAAGTCCACCACTAAACC
>NW_008825271.1:4846861-4873534 GCF_000699105.1 Pygoscelis adeliae
GATACAGGCCAGTGTGCTGTTGGCCTTCTTGGCCGCCTGGGCACACCGCCGGCTCATGTTCAGCCGGCTGTCGACCGACACCCCCAGGTCCTTTTCTGCTGGGCAGCTTTCCAGCCACTCTTCCCCAAGCCTGTAGCGCTGCATGGGGTTGTTGTGGCCGAAGTGCAGGACCTGGCACTTGGTCTTGTTGAATCTCATACAATTGGCCTGGGCCCATCGATGCAGCCTGTCCGGGTCCCTCTGCAGACCCTTCCTACCCTCGAGCAGATCAACACTCCTGCCCAACTTGGTGTCTTCTGCAAACTTACTGAGGGCACACTCGATCCCTTCATTCAGATCATTGATGATCTAACTATCTTCCCCTGTTTAGGGTTGAAACATCCAGCTGTAGCTTTGTTGCTGAGAGGAGGCATAATGTGAGAGATGTAAGAGGCGAGAGCTATAGCCATACACTGTTGAGACACGGTATGGCTGTACTTCAGAGATGAGTAGCACGCCATGTTTGTGGGGCTGAGCAGCTGAAGTAGGAGAGGAAAACTGACATCATAGGATAACTTTTACGAGAAAAAATTTGAATCTGAACTTCCTAATAAAATTGCACAGGTTTTCAACTGTTTTCAGTTGCTGTTCAAAACTAAAAATCAACACTACCTTCTCTTCTTTCTGTTTCCTACAGCAAAATGTTCAACCAAACAAAACACAAATCAAGAACTATACACACCTGGCGAGTGTGGGCCATCTACATGGTCTTAGCTGCAAACTTCTCCAAAGAGCAAGCACTGAAGCAGACTTGTCCTTCATGCGATGCCGCTCAGCTTTGCAACTGCTCTTCCATGGATTTGGACTTCATTCCCCCAGGGCTCACGGCCAAAATCACAGTGTTAAACCTGGCCCACAACAGGATAAAGCACATCCGATCCCAGGACCTGCAGCAGGCTGTGAACCTGAGAGCCCTGCTGCTGCAGTCCAACAAGATCAGCTCAATAGAAGAGGACTCGTTTCAGTCCCTTGGGAAACTGAAGCGCTTGGACTTATCAGATAACAACTTGGCTCACTTGTCCCCCGTGTGGTTTGGGCACCTTTTTTCGCTCCAGCACCTTCACCTTCAAGGGAACTCCTACAGAGACCTGGGGGAAAGCTCCCCCTTTTCTAACCTGAGGAACCTGAGCTCTCTCCACCTGGGCAACCCGCAGTTCTCCACGATAAGGCGAGGGAACTTTGAGGGCATTGAGCTTCTGGACAAGTTGTGGATTGACGGTGGCAATCTCAGTCAGTACGAGCCAGGAAGTTTGAAATCGATTAAGAAGATAAATCACATGATCATAAACCTAAGAAGTGTTAATGTCTTCTCAGCAATTGTCAGGGACCTTCTGCACTCTGTCATTTGGTTAGAAGTGAGAGAAATAAAATTAGAGATTGAAAAAAAAAGCTTGTTGCAGAACTCTACACCTCCTTTTACGATACGAAAACTTACATTTAAAGATGCTTCGTTCACAGATCAATATGTTAGCCGACTAACAGTATTAGTGAAGGAAATCATATCTTTACGAGTATTAGAGGCAATTGATTGTGTACTTGAGGGAAAAGGAGCATGGGATACTAAAGAAATTGTAAGCAGTGGGGAAAGTTTAGTTGAAACAGTAACAGTAATAAATATGGTGATTCAGGAATTTCATTTGTTTCTTGACCTGGAAGGTATGGAGTCACAAATAAACAAACTGAAAAGCCTCACCATTGCAAGCTCTAGAGTTTTCATGGTACCATGCAAACTTGCAAAACATTTTTCATCACTTCTGTATCTGGACTTTCATGATAATTTGCTTGTAAATAATCGCTTAAATGAGACAATCTGTGAAGATGCTTGGCCTTCATTGCAAACTTTAAATCTAAGTCAAAACTCTCTAAAATCTCTGAAACAGACTGCAAATTCTGTAACTCGTCTACCCAAACTGATTAATCTTGACATTAGCCAAAATAAGTTTGGTGAGATTCCAGATGTGTGTGAATGGCCAAAAAACCTTCAATATTTAAACCTCTCCAGCACTCAAATTCCTAAACTAACAACTTGCATCCCACCGACGCTGGAAGTTTTGGATGTTAGCGCTAACAACCTGAGGGAGTTTGGACTGCAACTCCCATTTCTCAAAGAGCTGTACCTTGCAAAAAACCAACTGAAGACCTTGCCTGGTGCCACACGCATTCCTAACTTAGTGGTCATGTCAGTCAGAAGAAACAAGCTCAACAGTTTCTCCAGGGAAGGGTTTGAGTCCTTCAAGAAACTGGAGCTGCTGGATGCCAGTGACAACAACTTCATCTGCTCCTGTGAATTCCTCTCCTTCATCCACCACCAGGCCGGGATAGCCCAGGTGCTGGTGGGGTGGCCAGACAAGTATGTCTGTGACTCTCCCCTGGCAGTGAGAGGGGTGCATGTTGGAGCTGTGCACCTCTCCCTAATGGAGTGCCACACGTTCCTCGTGGTGTCGTTGATCTGCGCCCTGGTGTTCCTGGTCATCCTCATCCTCGTGGCCGTCGGCTACAAGTACCACGCGGTCTGGTACCTGAGAATGACCTGGGCATGGCTCCAAGCCAAGCGGAAGCCCAAGCAAGCCCCTCCGAAGGACATTTGCTACGACGCTTTTGTCTCCTACAGCGAGAATGACTCCGACTGGGTGGAAAACATAATGGTGCGGGAGCTGGAGCAGGCCTGCCCCCCGTTTCGGCTCTGCCTCCATAAGCGGGACTTTGTGCCTGGGAAGTGGATCGTGGACAACATCATCGACTCCATAGAGAAGAGCCACAAAACGCTCTTTGTGCTGTCCGAGCACTTTGTGCAGAGCGAGTGGTGCAAATACGAGCTGGACTTCTCGCACTTCCGCCTCTTTGACGAGAACAACGATGCAGCGATTCTCGTCCTCCTGGAGCCCATCCAGAGCAAAGCGATTCCCAAGAGGTTCTGCAAGCTGCGGAAGATCATGAACACAAAGACCTACCTGGAGTGGCCTCTTGAAGAAGAGCAGCAGCAGATGTTCTGGGAAAACTTGAAAGGGGTCTTGAAGTTGTAGAACAAGCCAGCAGTCCCTATTTCAGCATATTTCCACAAAGGATATGTGTCAGTGTTTCTTCCTGCTAAGAAATTTTTCTTTTTTATTTTTCTGCCTAAGGATAACTGGCTTTGTTTTATATAGAAATAATTATCATCTCACTAAATGAGAAAAACCCACTTCAGGCTTTCCAGTGATTTGATACTCTGATCTTTCAAAATCCTTGCCAATAACTATTATATTTGGAAGCCACGTTGGACTTGATATACTTTTCTAAATACGTTTAGCCGTATGTAGGGTATTTCTGTACTTTTTCCTCCTGTTACCACATCCCCAACTAGTTCCTAACAATGGCATTGCAATTTACAAATGAAAATAAAAGCCAAGTGCTTCAGTGCTCCCCCGTGTCTGTTATTCTCCTTTAGTTTATTTTCAGTGCCATCATGCATAGCATGGCAATTAAAATTAAATTATGAAAAAAACCTGAGGACTTACGTTAAAATAAGCCCTCTGAAGCCCTGCCATCGCTGTGCAACACAGAAAAAGACAGTATTGAATACATACTTGCATTCACAAGTCTGCTATTCTGGCTAGTTACACCAGAGTCCATACCACCATGCACAGATTGGGGTTTACTCAATACCTGTGAAGGAAGCATCCTGGCAGCTCGTACAATGTCTGTGGTGAAATCCAGAGGCATTAAATCACTGTTTGTTTTCTTTTTTTCCTTAGGCTTCTTTCTCCCTGTGAATGCTTGTTTCTCCTTCATGGTCCACCATCATGTTCCCTTCTGCCTTCCCACAGAAATAGCTGAAGCCTTCTATTTGTGGGGTGTGAGGTTGTGTTTCTAATGAGTGGGCTAGATGATGTTGCAGACTGGGTCACTTCTTGTTTCTGCTCTTCTACTTTGCACAGCACATTTAAGTAAACATTGGGCCGTGCACCCCTTACAGCTCTACTTAGCTTCCTTTATAACCAGTGAAGAAAATCACACCGATAAGAGGCAATTAATCTTTCTACTTCAGTATGAGGTATCTCCTAGAACTACTGTATTGCTCTTCACCATTTTCAAAGGGAACCTAGACAAGCAGGTAGATGCAGATGTTTATATTAAGATAGCTGGTCCCACCCTGAGTGCCTGGAGTCACAGTTGTTGTGGGTTTCTTGTGTTTTAGAGGTTCTTGTGGAGACCTGAAATTGTCTCTGAGGGGATAAAGTTAGGTGTGGGTTTCTCTAACTCGGCGCTTCCATGCTCCCCTTTGCTTGTGCTGCTAGAGCTTAAGTACAGGAGAGCCTAAATGAATCTTGATTGAACTTTAGACATGCAATTATTTAGTGGTGAAATAGCAAAGCATTGGCACATGGGCTGAGTGAGTATTTGAAAAAATGGGGAAATCTGCTTATACACACACACTTGTCTGTGTGTTGGGTATATATGACATATTCATATATATGTATATCTGTGTACGTGCTTAGACATGTATATATTCACACTCCTGTGTGTATGTGTATACGTATATACACACAAGATGATAGTTTCTGTGGGTGTAGCCTGCGAACACCACTTTCAGTTCTACTTTCCTGTTATAATGATATCTCTAGGGTTAGTCCAAAGTCTGCTACAAAAGGATTTTTCTGTTCGCTCTCTTGGAGGAGAATAGCTCACAGGCTAATCAAGGCTGAACTCCAGGGAAGTGATGAGTGAATCATCTGACAGCAAATACTGAGCACTGATAAAACAGATTAGGAGACTGCGTGCCTAGAGGTAAGAAGGGAAATAATGTCTTGCCGATCATTTCAAAGAGAGGGTCAGAGAGAGAGGTAGGAGAGGACTTGGCTGTCACACAGTACGCTCTTACCATAGACCCAGAATTTTATGGGTGGGCACATTTAAAAGGACTGAGGGTATTACTGCTCTTATGCCAATCAGACCCCCTAGGTGGGAATTGCCCTGCTTACATTGCCAAGGCTGAGAGATGAAGTGGAAAGGAAACAGCAGCATGAGAGGAAGCTCGGTAAAGAGTGATTAGCGAGAGAGAGGTGAAACACGACATAGATTAACTGGCATGCAGGCACCAGAGCTGGAGCTGGCTTCCCTGGGAATCTTTTCTGCAGAGAGATGAGTTTTCAGGTGGGTGGAGGCTAGAGACATCGGGAAAGAGGGGGAGCTGCAATGCCAGAGCAAGAAGCAAGGAGGAAGCACTGGGGAGAGGCTGTCTAATCTCTGCCACTGAGTCCTCCTCTGCATGGGGGATTCAGGGTCCTTGGGGCTGCTGGGCAGGGGCCAGGTCCTGCAGGAGTGCGGGGTGGGAAGGGATTGCTGACTGCCAGCAGAAATGGAGCAGGCAGGTGCAATCGCAGGCAGCTGGCAGGACTGCATGGCAGGCAGGCAGCAAAAGGAAGGCTCACTGGGAGAGCTGGGACATGCTGATGGGAGCAATGTCCTTCGGGAAAGGGGAGAGAGGAAAGCAGGAAATGAAAAAGCGACAAGCTGGGTCAGACTTTGCCGTTTCTGCTCAGTTTCCTCATAGGAGGGTGCCTTGTATGTGCTTTGTCCTGTTTGTGTGCTGTCCCCCTTGTGTGTCGATACTGGCTGTGCAGGGAAGGCTGGGTGTGAAGGTGGGCTGCGTTTGTTTTAGGAATTCAACCAGGAAAGAGCTCATTGAGCAATGGTCTCAGGGCAGCGAGATCAGCTATCTCCTAACCTAACTCTGCCCTGTTGCACATCCTCTGTGTTGGAAACAAGAAGAGGCATGCCTATGTATGTGTGCGTGTGTGTATACACATACTTACTATTAAGACAATGCTGGTGGGTGATAGCTAGGACATACGTAACCCACACACAACCAAGTAGAAATCAGCAGCTTTCCCCAGTCTGCTTGTGGATTGATCCTTTCACCACCCAGTGACCCTCGTGCTGCAGACTCCATAGCACTGCTCAAATTTACCAGCCCTCGTTTAGCTTGATAGCGTTCCCCAAGCTAGAATCAATTTGCACACTATTGGCACGCTTTATTTTAGCAGTTACATTAGCCTTTAGCATTTGTTAGGATTTATAGAACCTCATTCTGTTGGCACTCATGGTTTTGTGTAAGAATACGTGCATACTTCCTCAAATACTTCTACTCGCCTGTGCCAGGGAAAATAATCCTGAGCATGTCTGATGCCTTGGACCGTTTGCCCATAACCCAGAAACACTTTGAATGTCTAGTTCATCACAGCGCCTTATGGTATAAGGGCATCTGTGCAAGTTTCCATATTTTTAGCTGCATTTCAATTTCTGTGTGGCTTTTTTTCTTCCCAGCACAACAGGGAAAAGTGATTCCTTGGTAGGGCAATGATATCATGTACTAGGGCTATATTTCTGAGTGGGTGTAGAGAGGCCTGAAACAACCCTGTAAGTCAAGGTCTTAAGCTGAATTATTAGACAGGAATGGAAAGGGGAAGAAAATGGCTGAAAATGAATGAGGGTGGGAATGGGATTTCCCTGAGTGTCTGCTCACATTACAGATGAGCAAAAAAACCTGGAAAAGGTGCTTGGGGAAGTGACAATAAAGAAAAGCATCCTGTACCAGCAAATGGGGTTCAGTCCTTCAGTCCCTGGTTGGTTTCAGGCTGGTAAGGTGGAGAGCCATTAGGCTCAGCCGGTATTTCCCATGCAGTACCTGCCCAGTTCTCTTCCGTGCTGCCAATTTTCCATCTGTAAATAACCTACCTATAGATAGCTTTTGATTGGCCAGGTTGCCTGGTTGTTTCTTTTTCTAACAGTAAGCATTTTGATGGCAACTTTAAAAATACCACTTAAATTTGTTGCTTGTGAAACTCATCTTACTCATAGCTTTGCTCCTATGACCTACAGCACTGTGTTATCCAGCCAGACTTGCAAGACCAAAAAAGCCCCATAAAAGAGCCTCAGCTGGACAGCAGGTGAGTGTAACTACAGATTGCAATTCTTTGGGTGAGATTCACATGGACAAATATCTAGGCATCTAAACTGTGGTGCTCCATTTTAAGTCGATGGCGTCATTTCTCTTGGAGTCATCACATTTTAATGTGGCTGTCCAAGAGACATGATGTGAATTGCACCTGAAACTTGTTATTTCTCTCCATTGGCTTCGGAGGACATGGTGGGTGACCAGCTCAGCTGTGGGCACCTAAAGACAGGGGAGAGGATTGTGTCCTTCAAGACCCAAAGCTCTACATCAGAGAGAGACAGATTAAAGGAAAATAACACAAGAGGTCCAAATGCTTATAGTCCTTCAGGTGGTAAGAGATGGAATGTTTGAAAAAGTTATCCACAACTTTTCCTCCTCTCCCCATATGCCCAATCTCAGCTAATTCTGCCCCTTTTGAATAATTTTAAGCAACTCTGGCTAAAAATAATGCAACTAGAAGGGTAGGAATTCTCTGTATGGACTTGTCTGCGTGGGTCAGCTATTATAAAACAAATAAGAGTATGAATTCAAAGTACAGTAGAACTTCCGCACAGAATCTCAGTGGGATGACTGAAGGAGAAAGTACTTCTCAGTGAGCCAATCTAACTGAATTAACCTGATACAGAGCCCATGACGATCTTTGGGAACCTGTTCATTGGCCTCTCTGGGGTTGGTTCACTCTTTTCACCCTCAGTAAGATACCTACTGAGGTAGGGAGGTTTGTGACACACTGGGGAAAGTTATGCTTTGAAAGTGCTCTTTGATCCTTGTCAAGAAAGCACAAACAAAAGAAGGGTTATAATTCAATATGTAATAAGGGTTTTGAAGGGAAAACAGCCCTCTCAGGCTTCAAGAATTTGTTTTCCAACTCCTCAGAGGGACAGAAGAACTAAAGTCACCTTGTTGGGAGTAAGGATGGGATGGATATTACAGCAAGCTCTGTAACACAAAAAGCCATGTCAAATCTCTGCTATGAAAGGCACAACTGTAAGAGGAAAGAGAAGTGATACAAGATCCACAGCTGTGTGGCTTCCCTTGAATAATTTCAATCCAGAAGATGAGGAACAGGCTGTGGGGCTGGAAAAAGCTGATGTAGTCCAGCCAGTTGATCTGATCTGCAGGAGGCTCCGAAAGCCCCTGGCTCTGCCTCATGGCTGGGCCTGACCTTCTCTCTGCCGCAGACACCCAAAGCAGAAAAAGTCACTGGCAGAGGAGAAGGATGTGGCAGTAAAAAGGAAGAGCTAAGAGTCGGTAGGTTACAATGGTCAGTTTTCCGAGCTTAAGTTCCATATAGCAAGTATCGGACTGATGGCGACATGATAACGATGGCCTACACAGACATCCAGAAAAATATTTATTTCCCTGATCCCAGCACATTTACAGTCAGAATAGCCAAAGGCAGATAAAACGAGGAAAGGGACTGAAACATATGCAGCCCTCTTCTTCCTATTGTCAGAATTGAGATTAGACATATGCTTAAAATGAGTATTAAATGTGAACGTCGCTATATCTCCTGCAAGAAGCTGTCTCTTCTTGATGCAGCCAGGATTTCAAACACATACAGGAGACTCCCTGTAGTAAAAAATGAATATACAAAATAATATTCACAGATCCAGAATAAAAAGACCTAAGGCGGGGCTGAGCGGGGATGTATGGGGACTATTTCCTAAACAGGCAAAGGATCAGATTAGTAATAATGTTGTGATTATTCAGATGTTTAGCTGAATCTGCAAAAGATTTGTGCCGCTGTTAATTGATTTGATAGTCCTCATTCCAAAATTAGGAACCACAGGGAAAAAAAGAGTAAATTCAATGTACGTAGCATTTGACAAATGATTCTGCAATATTTGTGTACAATACGCCTTTTTTTGACTAATCTGTTTCATCTCTGAACAGTGTTAAAACCAAATATATTTATAGTGCCTTCAACAGGACAGAACAGCAAAGGTTATGTTTTAGATATATCCAAAATGTACTTTCTTCAAAACTAACTATTCATTTTATATTTGCTCTGACTGTATTTCATATTTTAGGCAAAATAATGACTACACACACCTGGCGAGTGTGGGCCATCTACATGGTCTTAGCCGCAAACTTCTCCAAAGAGCAAGCGCTGAAGCAGACTTGTCCTTCATGCGATGCCGCTCAGCTTTGCAACTGCTCTTCCATGGATTTGGACTTCATTCCCCCAGGGCTCACGGCCAAAATCACAGTGTTAAACCTGGCCCACAACAGGATAAAGCACATCCGATCCCAGGACCTGCAGCAGGCTGTGAACCTGAGAGCCCTGCTGCTGCAGTCCAACAAGATCAGCTCAATAGAAGAGGACTCGTTTCAGTCCCTTGGGAAACTGAAGCGCTTGGACTTATCAGATAACAACTTGGCTCACTTGTCCCCCGTGTGGTTTGGGCACCTTTTTTCGCTCCAGCACCTTCACCTTCAAGGGAACTCCTACAGAGACCTGGGGGAAAGCTCCCCCTTTTCTAACCTGAGGAACCTGAGCTCTCTCCACCTGGGCAACCCGCAGTTCTCCACGATAAGGCGAGGGAACTTTGAGGGCATTGAGCTTCTGGACAAGTTGTGGATTGACGGTGGCAATCTCAGTCAGTACGAGCCAGGAAGTTTGAAATCGATTAAGAAGATAAATCACATGATCATAAACCTAAGAAGTGTTAATGTCTTCTCAGCAATTGTCAGGGACCTTCTGCACTCTGTCATTTGGTTAGAAGTGAGAGAAATAGCATTCAGTATACCTGCTGAAATGCAACTATTAAGAGTCATGTCGTCTTCTTTTGCAAAGAAAATTTCTTTTAAACAGACCTTATTAACAGATGCTACTGTGCCTGAGATTGTCAGCATTTTAGAAGACATGCCAAAATTAGTGGAGGTGGATATGATAGACTGTAGACTCTTGGGAACTGGACGATGGGAAATACAAATTCAAGCAAACCAATCACAGACTCTTAGAGTTCTGACAATAGAGAAATTATCTATAGAAGAATTTTATTTGTTTACAGATCTTCAGGCTGTGGAAGGTCTACTATCTCTTCTTACCAAAGTCACAGTTGATAACACCAAGGTCTTTTTGGTACCATGCACACTTTCACAACATCTTCTGTCATTAGAGTACTTTGACCTTAGTGCGAATTTGCTTGGAGACTTCAGTTTGGAGCATTCGGCCTGTCAGCGTGGTTGGCCCTCACTACGAACTCTAAATTTAAGTCAGAATTCACTGAGTGACTTAGAAATGACGGGTAAAAGTTTGTCTCATCTAAGCAACCTAATTCTCTTAGACATTAGCCAAAATAGGTTTGGTGAGATTCCAGATGTGTGTGAATGGCCAAAAAACCTTAAACATTTAAACCTCTCCAGCACTCAAATTCCTAAACTAACAACTTGCATCCCACCGACGCTGGAAGTTTTGGATGTTAGCGCTAACAACCTGAGGGAGTTTGGACTGCAACTCCCATTTCTCAAAGAGCTGTACCTTGCAAAAAACCAACTGAAGACCTTGCCTGGTGCCACACGCATTCCTAACTTAGTGGTCATGTCAGTCAGAAGAAACAAGCTCAACAGTTTCTCCAGGGAAGGGTTTGAGTCCTTCAAGAAACTGGAGCTGCTGGATGCCAGTGACAACAACTTCATCTGCTCCTGTGAATTCCTCTCCTTCATCCACCACCAGGCCGGGATAGCCCAGGTGCTGGTGGGGTGGCCAGACAAGTATGTCTGTGACTCTCCCCTGGCAGTGAGAGGGGTGCATGTTGGAGCTGTGCACCTCTCCCTAATGGAGTGCCACACGTTCCTCGTGGTGTCGTTGATCTGCGCCCTGGTGTTCCTGGTCATCCTCATCCTCGTGGCCGTCGGCTACAAGTACCACGCGGTCTGGTACCTGAGAATGACCTGGGCATGGCTCCAAGCCAAGCGGAAGCCCAAGCGAGCCCCTCCGAAGGACATCTGCTACGACGCTTTTGTCTCCTACAGCGAGAACGACTCCGACTGGGTGGAAAACATAATGGTGCGGGAGCTGGAGCAGGCCTGCCCCCCGTTTCGGCTCTGCCTCCATAAGCGGGACTTTGTGCCTGGGAAGTGGATCGTGGACAACATCATCGACTCCATAGAGAAGAGCCACAAAACGCTCTTTGTGCTGTCCGAGCACTTTGTGCAGAGCGAGTGGTGCAAATACGAGCTGGACTTCTCGCACTTCCGCCTCTTTGACGAGAACAACGATGCAGCGATTCTCGTCCTCCTGGAGCCCATCCAGAGCAAAGCGATTCCCAAGAGGTTCTGCAAGCTGCGGAAGATCATGAACACAAAGACCTACCTGGAGTGGCCTCTTGAAGAAGAGCAGCAGCAGATGTTTTGGTTTAATTTGAAAATAGCTCTAAAATCCTAGACAGGGACATTAAGGAGTGAATATGTAGCAAATGTATTCTGGATTTGTTTCCCTTGCCTGTTCATCCCATCACCTATCTGTATCTCGAGAATAGAGAGCTGAGCTACTGTAAATTCTATTACTTGCTGTGAGATTATTTTCTTTTTGCAGCCGTGGTCATGAATTGCTGTACTGGTTTGGGCTGGAATAGAGTTAATTTTCTTCATAGTTGCTCCTGTGGTGCTGTGGTTTGCATTTGTGACCGAAACACCGTTGATAACACAGGGATGTTTTAGCTATTGCTGAACAGTTCTTGCACAGCATCAAGGCCTTTTCTGTTTCTCACGCTGTCCTGCCAGCGAGTAGGCTGGGAGTGCATGATAATTTGGGAGGGGACACAGCTGACAGCTGATCCCAGCTGACCAAAGGGATGTCCCATACCATATAACATCATGCTCGGCAATAAAAGTTGTGGGAAAGAAAGAGGAAGGGAGGAGGTTTGGAGTTACGGTGTTTGTCTTCCCAAGTAACTGTAACGTGTGATGGAGCCCTGCTTTCATGGAGGTGGCTGAACCCCTGCCTGCCGATGGGAAGGAGTGAATTAATTCCTTACTTTGCTTTGCTTGCGTGCGCGGCTTTTGCTTTGCCTATTGAAATGTCTTTATCTCAACCCACAAGTTTTCTCACTTCCACTCTCGATTCTCTCTCCCCTCCCACTGCAGGGGGAGTGAGCGAGCGGCTGTGTGGTGCTGAGCTGCCTTCTGGGGTTAAACCACAACAATTGTCTACGCATGTTAATCAGCAGTGTTGGCAAAAGCTGTTTCATTTAAATATTTAATGATGAAAAGTTGTTTAGATATACAGCTATGTAGTTTATATATCTTTATCTTTTCAAAAGCTTTCGGAGAGAGCCTGCCTAGCCAAGGGTTTTTCTGCATTCTTTGTATAAACCACTTCTAATCAAATGCAATAATGGTCAGTTTACGCAGCAAGGATTTTTGTCCTAGCTCTCCTAGTTAGTGGATCTAAGGACTGATTCTCAGCAGTATTTCACAATCACTGTAAGTTAAATGCCCAGATGTCCTGAGGATCATGGCTGCAAGGCTTAATGTAAAAATGCACTTTCACACTGTGGTTCTGGCTGTTGTAGCATGTGTTCTGTGGCAGACAACTTTCTCGGTGAAAGACACCTACGGAGGATGATTTCTGTCTAGTTTCATTGTACCATGTGTGGGAATAGATGCTGCAGAGTAGGGTCCAAATACTCTTCTGACTTGCTCAAATTTAAGTTTAAGCTGTTCTCAGCTAGAATGAGGGAAACACTAATATATATGTAGTCTTTGAATCCAACACCATACTCCTCCCCCTGATCAGCAGCCTTAGCACAGGCACGAAAAGGGTGTTTCCTGCCTTTCTACTCTCTCTGTAAATGTAGTCCATAAAATCAGAGGGGGTAGAGAGCATCCCACCTCAGATATTGTGTTTGCTGTCAGCTGGGGCCATGTTTTCTCGAGAAGATTGCTGGGACAAGGCCTCTAATTGCTGAAAAAAGGGAATAAATGGGAGACACTGGCACCAGGCTCTTCCTTCAGAGATGATTTTAAAAGAAAGGGGTATCTTGGATGATACCTGCCTTGCAGCCGCAGGAAATTTCAGATGAACCCTAACAGCTTGAATCTGGTAGGCCAGAGGGACAACTAACTTCTGGATCAGTTCAGGGCTTAGGCACAGTGTAGGACATTTCCAGGCATGTACAGAAGCAGACCTTAAAAGCCTTCACATGGAAACACCTACAGCATTTTGCTGTATCTGTGATGAGATCATATCCAAGTTAGTGTTTTTATTGTTCTGTTTTGGTCTTGGGCATCTAACGTGTACAATATCTTTGTTCAAACACCTCAATATTTGTAATTGAGTTGGTACTTTGGAAGTCTCATCTCACAGCTAGTTACCTGTTGTGTTACTGCTTTTAGGAAGTTCTCTGCACAGCCAACGTGTCAGTGAAAGCAGAATTCCCCCTGTCCTTTGCTAGCCATTGAGAAGGCTGAGGACAAACATTCTTCCATTACACCCACAATTAGGCAACTCTGACAGTCTTGCCTGTCAGAGTTGCCTAATTTGTCAACGCAAATGAATGATTTATTTACATGCATTTTTGCATATACGAATACAAGCATAACGCATTATAAGAATTATTAACTTTGCTACTTCATCTAAGCGAACACGGCCACCTTCTTCGTATGTACTTAAGATTTGCTCTTTCTTTCATTTACTTAATGTTTTTTTAATTGCATCGTTTCCTATTTTTAGTATCTAAACCTTACCTTCATCGGTAGTTGGCTTCATGCAAGCTCTGCTTTATTCTTATATATATTAAAGTGTAAATCAAGCTAATCTGTATTTCTGATTTCTAATAACAATGTAAAGATTCTTAGGATACTGACCATGTTTTGTCCGAGTTCAAAAGCTACTTCAGCTAGGCTAATTATCTTTTAAGACCAGTTTCTCTGATTCCTAAGCAGAACTGCCCATTCTTGCATAAACAGGCTGTGTTTCAATTGCTCACAGTGTGGCCAGGGTAGTATAGATGTCAAACTTATGCATCCATTTTGATCTGGGTTGTTCGGTTTTTTTTTAAAAAAAAAGCAATAGCAACATATGGAATTGGTGGTTAGGGATCGTAACTTTGTCCTCCTGTGTTTGAGAAGCTGGTTATTGGAAGTTGGGCCATTTGAGCATGGTGACAGTAGGTCAAAGAGGACTTAATATAGGACCTCCACATATAGGCCTATCTGACTACCAAGCACGCCATAAATGTTGCTGTGGTTAGAGCTTTTTGTAAATAGCCATTGGAAAATGTATGACTTACAATACAACAGCTCTTGAAAGAGGTGAGGGAAAAAAAGCTAATGGTAACCTTGTATTACCTTACATTAACAAAATGAACAAACTATTTGGGTGCCATTTTTTCAGAATTTGCTATATACAAAGCCATTATTTCACTTAAAATTCTTCTTATCTGCTGCACAATTTTCTGTAGTCAGAATTTCAACTGGAAGCAACTACCAATATATTTAATAAAGAAACAAACTTAAAATATTTCTTTTCCCTTTTTTTTTTTTTTAGGGGATATTCATTCTAAGAAATAAGTCCTTTATTTTTTCCTAGCACAATCTTCCCATTAAAGTCAGCAATTTCTTTTAATTCTTACTTTGAGAAAATAAAAAAATGCTTTAATAGCTTGCTGTACAGTCTTTCTGTAATGCAAAAAAAGGCACTATCCTGCAAAAGGGTGTATAGCACACCAGAGTTCAAACAACGGCTATTTTCTCTCTAGTCTTTTAAAATTAAATACAGAATATGCACATTATAGTAGACAGATAAATATCCAACACTTTGCATTCTCACTAATAATCTGAGTCCTATTCTAGGCACAGTGAGTAATTAATGCCTTGGACGATGCCTGTAACAACAGGTTGCCAAACCACCAGAGAGCAGAGCCAGTCCACAAGTTGTCCATACAATACGTGTGTGTTCCCACCTAACCTGTTGTTAAGGAAACTCGAGAGAATATGCAACAATAGGTAAATCTTGGTGTTTTTCTTAGCCAGAATCAAAGAAAAATTATTGGGTTAAAATTTTGAAATGGCTTCTTTTCAACTCTTCTAATTTACTTCCTTTTTTACAGGGGTATTAATATGAAAATCAATTAAATTATTAATATTAAATATTAATATAAATATTAATATTAAAATTAAATATCCCCCCCCTATGGTTAAAAGAGGCTTCACAAAAGTAAGCCAAACTTTGCTTTCACTCAAGCAGGTTTCTACAGATGCAGCAGCAGATCTTCAACTATTATTTCATTTACTAAAGGAAAAATGTTGTTTTCTAACTACTAAGAGAAAGGGGAAAAACAGCACTTGTTCTGAAAGTGGATTATATCAATTTTGTTATTTCATTAAAGAGCAAAATCCACTGCATGGCCTTTCTAAAACTGTGATTTACATTCTTTAAAATGTTCCTCCCATTATAAAAATGATTTCCGGATGTCTTAAAATCAAGAAGGAAAATATATATGCACTTTTCTTTTCCTAGCCTGCTTGGGGTCTTAGATAAGATAAAGCCAAACAGAACTATCATCTTCCCTAAATATAATTGTTCCTTAATAATAGTTGGTTTTCCATTTATTTAATGTGGCCATCTCATCTCTCCACTGCAGATCAAAACAGGAATTAGTAAGTAATCAGGCTACGGTTTAGAAAACCCAAATCAAAAGCACACTTGTTAGGGAGAGGGTATGGGTTACTTAACATCCTCTTCAAATCAACTTTCTCAGGGCAGTATGGGCAAGTCTGGTTCTTGCTAGCAATGCACCAACCACGGATGCAGGATTCATGAAACCTGGTATCAGGTGTATTGTTAAGGAATCTTTCAAATATAAACAAGGCCCAGTGCATACATCTGCAAACCTAGTCAAACCATCAACAGATAATTTTAATGACTGATTATGGATACTGCCTTGTTTTATAACCAAACAGTTTCAAATGGCTTAAAATATTTAAAATATTTAGAATTATTTTGAAGTTGAATCCAATGTCCTGAACATCCAGACTGGTATTCATATTTTCCAGCTCGCAAGAAGCCAGGATATTTTTATGAACTGCAGAAGGGGGTGATTAGTAACATTGTTCCAGCATGTATGCGATACCTTTCGTTTTAGTTTCTGGAATGCAAAATGCTGAGTTGTTCGGTACCCCTGAGTATGCGGCACTGGGTCTTCTGTCAGGCTGTAGGGTATGTATGTGCCATCGTTTGAAAAGGGGTCCACATCTGCCTTAAAACTACCCAGCAAATGCAGCCCCGGGCACAGCCGGAGGAAATCCTCTGCGGTACACGGGAGCCTGAATTAGCAGACCTGACCAACGGGTCAGCCTGCCTGACCTAACATACTGCCAGGCACAACCACACAGGCTGTGCGCGAAGTGCCTGGAAGGAGGATTTAGGCCTAAAGCTGTAGGGTTACGGCCCCTCTTGCACCAGTTTGTCTGTCAAAAATCTCCGTGGCCTCAACTTCTGTCACAGAACTGAAATATATTTCGTGCTCCTATTTTCACTTTTGTGCTATGTTGTTTCTGAATGTGGTTTTGGTTCCTTTTTTTCTTGGTATTTATTGCCATTGTTATTATTTTTTAATGCAGCATAAAAGAGGAGAAAACAACAGTTCCATAATTACATGGAAAGGATACACATGATTACAGGACAGCTGGTAGGTATTTTCAGTGATCCCTTCTTCATTTATATCCACAAAAATTTTCTGCCTGCAGACTGCACAGATGTCATTGGACAAATTTCTTGTTGGTATGCCACTGACGTTGTAAAACTGTCAAGATCAAGTTTACAGGAAAAAAAAGAAGCCAAAGAACAACAAAATATTTGCTTAGAGTCAAGGATGCGTAAGCACATTTTAAGTGCCATCAAAGATAAGGACAGCATGAAAATGGCTACAGTTGTCTTAGTTTACTAGTGTCGGATGCACAATTACCAAGAAATTATTAAAATCTTATTGCTGATGCAAGAACTTTAACAACCCTCCGCTTGATTTTAAGTAACTGGGACATAAGAGAGTTGTGCTGAGATAATCACCTCATTTGGAAAGGGAAGATAAGAGCTATAAAAAGGAAAGGGCAAGAAGACTCTTTCACAGACTTTGTGGAAGTAAGAAGCTTGTCTCCCTATGGCAATTAGGAAAATTATGTAGTCTCTTGTACATTGGGACCCGCCTGTTGGAAACCCCAAATCACTGGCTACTACTTAATTAAGACTATTCTTCTAATCATAAGATTGACAAGGGAGTTCAACAGTTTGTCTGTGGCACAAGAACAGCTCTCCTCAAGGAAAAGTGAGGTTAGTTTACTGCAAGAGTATCCAGTAGACCTTGTTCTCACGAACCCAGGCCCACAAGAGATTCAAGAGCTCAATTCCAGTCCTTGCAAGTGGTGTTCAGGATGATGATCACCAGCACTTACACCAATGGTGGAAGCCATGTAGTCAGAACAAATCTCTGCAAAGTCTCTTCCCATCACACCATAGTACAGTCCGTAAAAAAGCAGTGTCACAGCAAAACCCATGGAGTCGTCAGACTCAATTCTGTCATAAAACCACAAAAGAGTACTCGGGTGAGTGTTCTTGACCAAAACACCAGAATAAAATATCGACAAGATTTTTACTCCAGTTAGCTCCTGCTTCCTTCAAACTGCAGGTTTAGTTTCATTTTCTTTTGTAGCAGCAGATACCCTCATACTTGAAGTATCAACATGCTTGACGGCAAGCAGCATTGAAAGTAGGCTATGAACTGCTTTTGGAACCACAGCTACTCAGCTCTGTTATAGGAAGGCCAAGCTGACACATTTTCTTATAGAAAGGGACTTTGCTTAGAGTCTTATTATACAGAACAATTAGATTTATTTCGTTGTTTTGCAGAAGCAACAAGATCAGCCAAATCTCAATAAGGTGTAAGATGCCAGTCAAAGAAATGTTAAGGTTCTGTAGCTGAAAGAGCCCACCGTCCTCCTGAATACAAATTCCTCAGAATAAAATCTTCGCTAAATTGCAGCAAGCGGTATTTAACCCCTTACCCCCAAAAAAACCCAACCCAATAGGTTCTGCAAAATTGTTAACATCTCTTGTCACCTCTCTGAGATTGTATGTGTTACAGGTCTTGGGAGACTGAAACCAGGCTACCAAATACTCATAAAACTGGAGCTTCTCAACATTAAAAAGGACTTGTCACTTCTGCTGCAACAGGGCACAAAGTAAGAACCTTTAAAATAGACCTAACAAATTTTGTACTTATATCTTTAAAATACACTGAATTTAGCTGGTTAAATAAAATTCCTCGACAGAATAAAGCTTAACAGTCTTGGTAACACAAGACTGTTAAGTTTCTGCCAAGGATTTTCCATCAGAGCTATGTACTTTTGGGTTAATCAACTATACAATGTATGGGCAATAAATGTGACACTTAAAGGAACAGCTGACTTACTTATGTGCAGTATCTCCAATACTGCCAAGAAGTGTTGGACTTACAGCAGATGCATTATGTAGTTGATCTGCATGCTCTTGAGGAATCCCTGGAATTTCTGGTCAGACGGCGCCTCAGAGTCCAGCACAGTAGCTCTGACTGGGCTGCTAGTCAGAAAGAAATCCTGGACAAACACAAAGAAAATTCAAATTCTACCCAGGCAAAAATTCTAGCTAGATTAAGAGGTTAGGTCGAGAATCATCTGGACATACAGTATTGTCTTTGGCAATAGTCAAAATAATAAGAGGAGAACCCCCTAGCAACATTATAGCCTGGTAGAGCGGGAAATTATAATTGTCAGAAAGAATTATAATGTGTTTTTGATATGAATGTGCTTATCTATTTTTATCTTTTACATCAAGCCTTTTTATGTCTCATCTCCTTCAGGTACATAAATGAAGGACTGAGGATTAACTCAGCAGTTAAATTAGGGGATTAAATGAGTGAACACAGTGGCTGTATGAAGTTTAAGGTTTTTCCCCTCTTCTCTTCACACCACAAACACAAGTTGTAAAATGACTAAATATCAGACTTCAGACCAACTATGCAATAATAAAAATCAAGAAGTAAGAGAACCTACAGCTACACAATGTAAAAAGGGTTTCATATGTTGAGGTGGGTGGTGAAGAGACCAACCTGGAGCAATTTCACTGCAAACAAAGTAAAATCTATCAAATAGGAAATCACAACAGTTGCCAATCCCAATTTTACCTGAAGATACGTACCTAAAGAATAAATTAAATCCAAACATGGTAAACATTATGGCTAGATAACCCACAATTCCAACTGCATAAACTCAGTTTATAGATCAGGAGGAACTATTTGTAGACCAACCTATGGATAAGAGAAAAGAAAGACCGCTCAAGACCTTGCGTATTTTGCAGAGTGGCACAAAATGCCACATAGGTAGCTTCTGCTGAAGTATTCATAAATTCAATACAAGTTTTACGCTTCTATATTTCTGCCCTACTTAAAGGTGAATAAAAACGTATAATACAGGAAAAAGGGCAGGACAAAAAAAAGCCCCAAATCTTTTTGTTTTGCTTCAGTTTTCACAAGAAATGGTAATTGTGAACAGATTGCTAACATAATTAAAACTAACAGTTGGGAGTTGTGAAGGAGGGAGACACAGGCCAGAACAGGACAAGAACAGGTAAAAAACAACTGAGGTAAGTTAGATACAGTCAAGTCAGTATACCACCAATGAAATTTATCTAAAATACTTTAAAGTTAGCAGAAGTAGTCTCTGAACTATTAATAATTGTCTTTGCGAGCCCAGGGTGGAGAGGTGGAGTTTCAGAAGACTGAAGAAGGAGGAATACAGACCTCTCAGCAGCGAGGCAGAGAGGGCTCTAAGGAATAAATTCAGACTATTTGGTATATATACCAAATTGAGCTCTTCAGGCTCAGTAACACCTGGGATGACTGCTGATGGTAAGAGTCTGCAGAATGAAAAACCAAGATGGAACTGATGGAATTAATTTAATTTTAACTCTTTAATTCTTTTTCATTTGCATGTCATGTTTGATAAACACTGGTTTAGAGAAACTTATTCATACTGCAGTTGGAAGATTCCTTCAAATTCAACTGCTAATGGCCCTCTTTGTAATCTGTGAAGGTTTGTTCCAGGGAAATTCTTATTTGCTCTTCTCCTTCTACACGTTTCCTTTAAGAAAGAATACAAAAAAAAAAAACCCCAACCAAGGCAAAACCAACAAAAAAGGACGTACTGTGGTGTTCTTCCTGAGAGAGGCTTGCAGGTTGCTCTGACAGTGATGTAACTGGTAATAACTGAGAGAATTCCCCACATGGACAGGGGTCTCCACCAGTAAAGTCTGATGGTGAAATAAAGAGGAACGACCCACATCTGCAGCAGTGTGACTGTTGGCAAAACTGAGACAGTCATTTCAAAGTAATGACATCCTATGGTTCCATTTTGCATGGTTAGGTTTGATTAACAGATTGCCAAACTGTAAAACTCAAACAAAAAAATGTGACTTGTACAGCATTTGACACAGGAGGGCCTTTGACCCTAGAATAAGGATGTTAGTCTGCCTTGCACCTCGTAAATAATTAGTAATCCCAGTGTAGTAAATGGTTGCAACACTGAGATACAACTCATCAGACACCCACATCCTATCCTCAAAAAACTAAACTGTCTATTGATAGAATTAATGTTACTGAAAAAAACCTAAAGTTTGTTTTCTAACTCAAATTATATATGGTGACCGCAGGGCTAAAGCTTTGGGAACAAGTTTTCTGAAATCGGTGGAGGCACTTTGGCCTTTAAGCCTTAGAGCTGCTCTTACAAACTTTCAGAAAGGCACATTTGGCTGCATTAATTTGGGATGCCGCTCCGTTACATGACCACACTACTGAAGGTTTTTCTTAAAAACTCTTTCTACAGCATGACAAAATGCTGTGGCTTAAACTTTTAAACCTTTTTTCTAAATGAAATTATATCAAACTTAATATGTATATTTGCTTGAATTGCCCACCGTGATGAAATATTCTGCCTCTTTCCCAGTAAGCAAATATTTGAAACCCGCTGAAGAGTCAAAAGCCCTGTAACGTCAGTTCTCTCCATGATCACATTAATAAACTGTGAATTTGGGACTGTGGAAGCCTGATGATGACAAAGATAAAGCAAGACTGACTTTAATATTTGTTTGCAGAGTTAGCTCCCGCATCTTTACAGAAAGGTTACTAAAAATAAAAAAAAATCTGAGGGCAGATGGTTTTCAAATTTATATTTGCTTTGGGGTGGGGGGGGGATTTTTTAAAAGCAAACAAAAAGCACAATCCATCTAGAGTAAAAAGCTATTTCTACGGAAGATGAATCCCCTTCCTTAACACAAAAAGTAGAATGCTGAAGGAATGTGTGTTACTCCCTGTGAAACCTAATGCAGTTTTGCCACAAATTTCAACTGAAGCAGGACTGGGTTCTTCTTCTTCTCCTAAGAAAAAGGAGAAACTCTTAAAAAAAAATCCCCCCAAGCCCCAGAAGCATCCAACTATTGAGCAAACTGGTATTTCACAACATAAGTTTTAATAAATTAACAGATAGAAACACCTGTAAAAGATAACGACACAGCATCGTTAGATCGCATCACTGTTATGCATTTCTCCACCCTGCAGCCCTGGCTTCACGGGACCACAGTCTGCTGCTTGTAATCATAAAAGTGACAGAGCTCTTTCCGTGCCACGCAGCCCTCCTGGCATGCCAGAGGTCCCTACACATCCCTGATCGTGGAGCCTGAGTTCTCCTGGCCTTCACCGGAGGCCACTGCAGGCTCCCTGTTGCCTGCCTGCCTTGCTACTGACCAGCGCGATCCTCTCCAATGTGCTTACGTACTGTGGGTTGCGTTTTCTTCAGTAGACTGAAGGTATAGTCTGAATTTCAGTGGCAAAGCCAAAACCGAACGGGCACACATCTTCAGTAAAGTAGCTACTTTCTAATATAAATCTATAACAGAACTTTGTTATCATGTTAGCTGCAAAATAAAATGCTAATTAATTAAAAAATGGTATCACAACCTTCTCTCAGGTGATGCTGTTATCCGATCAATTGGGAGATATTGTTTGCAGTAATTGTTTCAAATTTCCTCATTGATTTTTAGGTCTTCCAGATGTTAATTTTAATTCTATTAGTCTCTACATGAAATGCATGGGTATTTTGTCATGTAAATGAGGACAAAGATAGGAATCGAGTCATACAGATGAAAACCCCAGTATTGATTTATTATTAATACTGGAAGGTCACCATCTGGGCAATTCCATAAAATAATACATCTCCATTGCTGCTAAATGGGAGCTTTAACATCTGGATCATATTATTCCAAATTTTTCTCATCCACCCATCATAGCAAGAGGAATTTCCTGACAAATCAGAGTGCTGCCCAAAGGTAAAATGTTTTTCTCATTACAGTACTTTAAATGAGCTCAAAAAGACCTAGAACCGAAGTCAGCATCAGCGTCATAGACAACTTTCCCATTTTCTAATTATGCAGATTAAATAGGTCATACAAGCACCAACTGAAAAATGTCCATCTGTCCTCTGCTTCCCTCACAACGCTCCCCCCCACTCTGAGTGAGTAAGAATGCCTATCACCAGCAAATTCAACAGAAGAGCATTATTCCACTATCCTTTCCATCTCATAGCATATGGCGAAAACTGCATACATAAAGAAAATAACTGTGTAATAATTAGATTTATTGTGACAGACTGACCTTACTAGAACTTGTTAACTTGGCAGCGCAAGCTAACTGGCTCTCTGAAGATCTAGTTTCTTTTGATGTAGACATATTCAAATACTCAAAAACATATGCATGGAAGAAATAATAAATCAGCTGTTTGGGTTTTTTTAAGGTTTAAATTAATATGCTTATACTTGATAGTGCATTGGAAATTGGCAGGGATTTCTATATTAAGTAAATCAACCAACCTTATTTTCAAGATTTGCCTCATTACCTAGGTATAGAAATCAATGCTGTCACAACTATGCTGCTTCAGTTTTCAACTATATTCCAAAGTAAGTTCTCATTACATGACTGCCACACGATACAAGATACAAAATCAGTAAAATGGGCAAGCACCTACGGGACCAGAAGTAAGGCTTTTGTGTTTGAGATTGTTCTGAGACCATGACAAATCTGCCTTTCTATCTCGGATATTTTAAGATTTGTTTTATGCCAGGGGAGAACAACTCTGTCCAAATATATCATATTTATTTAATTTTCATCAATGGACAGCTTCTAATGGCAACCAAATTGCATCATAAGATTCGCTGAGTACCTGATAGTCAGAATTTCCTTTGGGAAAATACAGAGTCAGAACACTAATAAGCTTTTTCCTTCCTTCCTTCCGCAGTTGATGTGCTAGACTCCTGCCTTTACGTTGAGAAAAATAGATAGGCTAGGCTAGGACAGGATAGGAATGTCTTTTCAAGGATGGTAATTCTCTGACAAGCATTATTCATTGCCATCCCACATCCCAGAGCACATAATACAGTTGCAAGCACATAATTGCCTGCACCTCACTGAATTAGAGGAGTGCAAAATTTGTGAGTGAAGTGGAGAAATGAGAGCCTTACCTGAACACTTACACAAACCTATTGAAAATCAGGCTTTTACAATACGAATTAGCAGAACACAGGCTCCATATTTATTTTTGAAAATCTCAGATAACAATAACAAAATTCTCAAAAGTAACTGAGAAACAATAATTTTCTCTAATCTGCTTCCTCATCGTATGGAAGTTAAATCCCAACTGTCAGCTACCATCTAGAAGAAAAAACACAATTGTCAGAGTGGCCCACATTTTATTTCAGGACAAGACTTATTAGAAAAAACTCTTCCTTATTCAAGGATCATACCCATGTTACTTTATATGTAGCCATCTGGTGAAGGGCAATCTCTTCCTTCTTGCCAAAATTATCCACAGCTGAACCTTGGTTGCTTTGCTGCAACTTTTTTGCTCTTGCCTCTTTGAAATATGAGCCTTCCCCAGCATGCCTTTTTTTTTTCTCAGGAGACATTTTACATTCTCGATAAGCCTGGATAAGGCTCTTTTGGAAGGTACAGGCTGTTGCTGTTTCTCTTGCATCTAGTAAGTAGTCACTGCTTTTTATTTTTTGTTCTTTTTGAGCAAGCTAATGAATGCCCTTTCCATTTAGGACTGATTTTATGCTCCCTTTGACCTTCATTTCCTTTTTCTTTCAAAAAGAAACCAAACTTTTCTTTTTTATATGTTCGCAAAGCACTTTGAAGAAGAGGGTGGGAGTCAATCACTGCAATCCTTTGCTTTATTTCTACTAACAGGACTGTGCAATTCTTTCTGAGCCCTTACTATGTCTGAGAATAGCATGAGTATCCAGAGCAGAGATGTATACATGCAAGCACCCACCACGACCTCAAAGAATCAGACAGAAAGGTTTGTCAGCTGATGCTGCCTTTCAAGCCATGATATGTAATGGAGGGCTGGCTACTTGTTTCGTTGATCCCTTGGGACAGAAAATAGAAGAGAAAGCAGTTTTTGATTGAAGAAAAGGAGCCTTAGGTTTACCCCTCCCATTGAAAATAATGTGTTCTACCTCTTCATCTGATTTCCCTTCTCTTTTGCTCCTAAAGATGCAAGCATGTTGTTACAAGCAGGGGAAAGTGGTTTCTTTTCTTCAGTATTAGACACTGTTGTGCATAACCTATATGTGAACTATACAGGCATAAACCAAGCGGTCAAAAGCTGGATGGCAAGTAAGAGAAATGCGTAAGCAAGCAAAAGTGGAGGGCTGTTTTCTCTCTAGCGAGCATGTGGTTGTTTTTCAAATTTTGACTTATTTAAATGTTTCCTACCAAATCAAACAAAAATGATATGCACATGAGCACAAGCATAATAACTGCCACCTGGAAGAACTGTAATGCGGAAGTCTAGACCTGCCTGTACTTAGGGGAGCAGCAGAATTTGTTGTTGTTGTTGTTTATTTTTATGTCAAATGGACAATTTCCCATATGCATTAACTAAATGCGACCATCTTTACAGTTTCTGCTCCTAAATCAGAAGGTTTCCTTATCTGATGCAACAATGTATACTAGTTATTTTTCATCTATCTTGTGTAAGGATCTCATTAATCGTTCAACTTTGTATCTTAACATTTGTCCTATTTGTAAGTCTTCAAAGTACAGTGGATCAGATTTCAGCAGTTACTATACTGGTAGAAATCTGTAACTTTAACATTGCTGCATGACATGCTTTTAAAGAAAGCAAGCTAATGCAATGAGATCGACAGTGTGTTCGAAAACTATACAAAACTATCTGGATATGAAACATGAGGGCAGTTATAACAACACACAAACTTGTAAGTTGTTTTGGTGACAAACACTCTTAAGCTACCTAACGTGGAATAAATGCAATAAACCATCTACTGGCAGAGACCCACTGTGAGTAGTGCTCGCTATCATAAAGTAACTTCATACATAGATAGATGGTAGGTGTGGGAATGTATTACTCTCCCAGCTAAACAAAGCGTGAAGCGGAACAGCCAAAACTCAGTGCAAAGTGAACTTCAGCTTCTGGTGCTACTATTTTTACTGAAAGAGGCTCTGCTTCAGTTCCTCTTTTACTGGAGAAGGAGGCCTTGCTGCTGCCACACAGCTATGCACTGAAAATTGAGGCCCCAACATGTCTCTGGCGCAGATGTTTTGTTTATTTTCACATGCACTGCAAAAACACAAAACCCATCACAAAGTCTTATTAAAGTGTTGTGATGGTTGAACTGGAGCCTCCCTAAATTAGACTAAATGCATTTAAAAGTATATTTTTCCATATTGGCTATGGCACTTTGCAGATGTGACTGGCTCCTGTAAACTAACAGTTGGGAATGAAGTTTCAATTGCCGAAGACTAAGTTACACAAGTAATAGGACTGTAACAAGTGTAGGCTGTTTGCATTTTTGACAGAGGTGTACTACAGTCTATGTAGTACACATTAACTAACTTTAAGTACTGCTGAGGAGGATAATGCCAAAGCAACACAGAGTGCATGGTTCTTAGACTCCCACGGGCTTTCCCAGGCAGAC
Organism: Pygoscelis adeliae; assembly: GCF_000699105.1. NCBI lineage: Eukaryota > Metazoa > Chordata > Aves > Sphenisciformes > Spheniscidae > Pygoscelis > Pygoscelis adeliae. The sequence continues at coordinate 4,872,868 of NW_008825271.1, forward strand.
AGGGACCTTGCCAGCTGCTCATCATTGTACGCATACTTAGAGTTGAAGTGTGTTTCAGCACTGATTTGATACCAGTCTCATGCAAAATATTTTCAATGGAAAACAAAGACATGGACAGTCTGACTGACTTCAGTAACTTCAGTGTTGTGTTCTTTATTCTAAATGTCTGTTGAAATGAGTAAGGTAAAAATTGATAGGAAAGAAATACTTGAAAAGCGCTGGACTGAGATGAACATAAAATGATTGAATCATACATCAGAACTGGTCTAGAAGAGAAGTTAAAGAGAACATAATGGTAAAGTAGTATTGTATATGATTATACTATACGTGCTCAGGTATTGTGTGCACTCAGGGTTAGGAGTGTGTGTTTGTAAAGGTAGAGAGTTAATGACATGAAGCTAAAATCCTCAGTGAGCTGCACTACCTGTGACTTCATTAGACACTTCACCTGTATATATCATAGAATCGTTTAGGTTGGAAAAGACCTTTAAGATCACCAGCTGTTAACCTAGCACTGCCAAGTCCACCACTAAACCATGTCCCTCCCTAAGCACCACATCTACACATCTTTTAAGTACCTCCAGGGATGGTGACTCAACCACTTCCCTAGGCAGCCTGTTCCAATGCCTGACAACCCTTTCGGTGAAGAAATTTTTCCTAATATCCA
>NW_008825271.1:4874562-4881913 GCF_000699105.1 Pygoscelis adeliae
CAGGACCTGCCTTTCATAAACCCATGCTGACTGGGCCTGATCACCTGGTTGTCCTGTACGTGCTGCGTGATGGCAGTCAAGATGATCTGCTCCATAACCTTCCCTGGCACCACGGTCATACTGACAGGCCTGTAGTTCCCTGGATCCTCCTTCCAGCCCTTCTTGTAGATGGGCGTCACATTTGCTAATGTCCAGTCAACTCCCCGGTTAGCCAGGACTGCTGATAAAGGATTGAAAGTGGCTTGGTGAACACTTCTGCCAGCTCCCTTGGTACCCTTGGGTGGATCCCATCCGGCCCCATAGACTTTTGTGTGTCTAAGTGGTGTAGCAGGTTGCTAATGATTTCCCCTTGGATTATGGGGGGAAAATCTCAGGGGGCTGGGTACCCAGAGAACAACTGGTCTTACTATTAAACACTGAGGCAAAGAAGGCATTAAGTACCTCAGCCTTTTCATATGTTGCCATGATGAACATTTCATCACTGTATAGCTGAAGAGCCTGTTTCACAATCTCTGATTTGCAATTTTATGCCACTGTGAAACTCTACTAACAGTAAAGCTGTCATAGATCAGGCTGGTTTTATATCACGTACTAAAACAGTTTCTGTAAATTGTAGCAAGGTTTCATTCTTTAGTGTTTAACAGACCTGTCAAATCAGGGAGTATGATGCTTCAGAGTCTGAGGAGCAATTGCCAAGAGATAAAGTATTGATCATGACAGTTATTGATGTCACTGCTATTAAGAAGTTCAGTTACCAAAAACCATATTTCAATCTACAGATGGCTTAGCACACTCATCAGCTGATGAAGATGGAAAAGCTAAGAAGCTGCTTGTGTGCTTAAAATTCTGCCTGTCTGAAATATCTGTGTAATTCCCATTATTTGTTTAACATGTACTTAAAACTCATGTTGCTTTTTAAGGATTGGCCCTTTCTGAGATGCCTAACTTCTTTTTAACTATTGAATAGAGAGGTCAGGGGTGGAAATCATGTCATTCTAGTTTTCTCAGGTTTGCAGAGAAGTCTGTGGCAGGGGAAAGCAAGTGAGCTGAAGCACCATAAGCCCCAGTTTTAGCACCTTAACCACAAGACAAGCTTTCTCTCTAATTAGGCATGTGCATGAGTAACTTGGTGAAGAGAGGCCTTGGATTCTGTCAGTAAACCAGCATTACTTCAGCTAGATAAGGGTAGTGACTTTGTTTTTCTACCTAGTCCGTTATTAGACAGTTGTTTGAAAACTCAAAGCCTTTTCCTTAAAAGCTTTAACCTACTAAAGGCTGACCACAGCATCAGTATGCATAAACAGAAAATAAAATATAGGTGTTTTTTTCTTCCTACATAAAAGCTATTCTCCACCTGACCAAAAGCCATGGCTTGCTGCTTTCCATGGAGGCTCAGTTTTCTTGCTAGATGTAAACCCTTAAGAGTATGTCATGACTCCCAACTGTTACCTGAGAAAGATGATGTCTTAACCACTACAGCTCCAAAACTGCTGTCTTTCTGACAAGCTATTCACGTTGTATGATCAACAGTGTCTTTGCTTCCACTGAACAAGCACAATCTGGGCAACAACCAAGGTTGCAATGAGAACAAGAACCATCTCCATATGCATTGATTCACAGCCATGGTGTTTCACATGCATCTTCCGATGTTGCAACCTGAAAAGAAAATGTGTGCTATTTAAAAAAAAAAAAACAAACAAAACCAAACCCCAAAAAACAGTCTAGATTGATTTGTTATACCTAGAGGTGACAGTAAGTCTATGTATGAGAGATACTTTGAGGAAAGAGGTTAGTGTTGTTATGCATGAAGATACAAGGTAACAAGCTAGATGAGAATACTTGGTCTTTGTAACTGGAACTATTACCCTGAAAAAGGAAATGTAAAGTTATGGGCAGAGAGTTGTCTTTTTTTCTTTTCATTTTTTTAGTAACTCAGTCTTGAAGATAAATACAGCCACAAATACATAGTGCCTATGAATTTTAGCCCAAGGTAAATGCAAACTCAGAAGAGGGCTTAAACCCCTGTTTCAGCTTCCTTCCCTATAAAGTGAGAATTGTAGCTGGTATTTATCTTCCTTCTAGAATTAATGAAAGTTTCCTTGAGCCCCTAAGAAAGAAGTGGATTGTCTTGGAGCTATAAATCAGCCTCCTTCATAACTAAAGCTGAGTGAGCTTCTGTGTTAGATCAGAGCCTCATGCCCCTGTAGTAATAATCTTGATCTTCATCTGAGCTTGACTCAAATTAACCTGGAGTTTAGTTTTCCTCTGACCTGAAGCTTTCTGGGCATACATTTCAGGACTCAACAGCACCTCCTGGCTTCTAGATCTGCATATGCACTGACCGCACCCCAGCAGCACTCTGAAACAAAGCTAAAGAGGCAGACACACACTGTCTCCCTTCCCCTTCCATGCTCTGGTCCCTGTGGGGAGAAACACCGTGCAGCAAGACCTTTTGTCATGGTGGCTGATGGGCAGCAGCTATTCTGTTCAGACACAGCCAGTGTTAAACCAGTTGGGATCCAGATTTGAGCAAGGAACTACACAAAAGCCCGAAGCCATTCTTTGCTGCTATTACTTGCTATCCCATGTTAGCCAAACTTTGAATCCAATTAAAACTTTTGACTTTGCAGAAATCTGGATATAGGTTTAAAACGTGTGGTTCTTTCCCATCCCTTCTTCAGAAGCAAAAGTGCAACAGTAGCCACGCTTTTTTCCATTTAAAAAGAAACGGCTATGTGATGGATGCTGCGCTTAGATGCCACAGCACTGAAGTGGGTGCCAATACCAGCATCAAACGTCTTTCTTCCCAGCTTTATGCACATACCACAGAGTACCACACCTTCTTTGCTGGCAGCGTGCTTGCATTAAGTATCTCGAAGCAGCTCCTCGGCGCGATGCACTCGGTGTCCCTCAGGCCGCAACCAAGGGTGCCCCCTTACGGGCAGCGCACCGGCGCCAGGCGCGCCGGCGGGGCAAGCCTATAGCTGGAGATCGTGTAATTAACGTGCATCCTAAGAAAAGGGAAGGCGGCAAGAGGGGGATAACAAGCTTTTCCTCCAAACCCTCCCCCACCCCCCCCAAGCAGGCATTAAAATGATGGTTAGAGGACCATTTCTTTATATTAGACTTGCAAGGACAGGAAGCGTTATATTTATTGTACCTAAAGGAAAACATCGTACTACAACAGCAATCTCCGTAATGATCGCTGTAAAGCTGTTCCCTATTTTGTTTTGCTGAGGAACTGATTAAACTGACAGAATAAAAAGTTCCAGTAGAACTTTTCAAGAAAAGAAAATTCTTTACTAACTACTCTTCTGTGAACAAAATGTTAAAGGTTTCTGGTATCGCTATAAATGTACAATTCATTTAACAAAACATTTGTGAGCAATATGTAAATTAACTTACTTCCATTGTTCCTCAGCTGATAATAAATCATTTTCCTGAAACACATTCAAAACAAGTATTATAACTTCATGGTGAACAACAGCCAGATGGGTTTTCTTCTCTTAACCCTCACCACCCCTTCCGTCCTGTGAGTTGCTGGACGTGTTGGCAAGTTCCCTCTGCCCCTCTCACCTGGAAGCTGCTTAGAAACCTGCAGCTACAACGAGGATGGCGGCCACACAATTTCAATGGCTGCGATGTACGATGAATGAATTCCCTCGAGGTGACTGACCAATGGGGACGATGGCGTACCCTAGTGACCTACAGTTATAGCATAACTTCAGCCAAAAGGGACCTTGGCAGTTATCTGGACCACCCTCCAGCGCAGAACAGAGTGGAGGACATCAGGTTGCTCAGGGGTGAGTCCAGCTGAGTTGTTAATATCTCCATGGATGGGTATTTCACTGCCCCTCTGGGCCTCCTGTGGCAGTGAATTCTCTTTTCCTTCTTCAGTACATGCGGACAAAAACACTGCAACAAAACTAGCAAGCTGAGGTTTAAAAGAAATGTCTCCTAGACTTAATCAAAAAGGTCTAGGTCTGATCTTTCAGCTACTCTAATTAGGCAGCTGTACAGGCACACCATAAAGCCTGTGGTATAGCTCACACAAAAAAGGCTAAAAAGGGGAATTCAGGAGTATTCAATGAAGTCTAAAGGTAGAACTTCTGGTTCCAAACTGGGTTCTATCAGAAAAGGTCATTATCAAAGATGGTGTTTAGTTCTTGTTTTTCCTTCAAAATCTTCCAATTCTGTAAAAATTCTTTAAATTTTCTATAAAAATTCTAAAACTCAAGGGGATAAACTTTTCCTATTTTTATGAATGTTACCTGTTTTTCAGTTGAAATGTCCATGTTTGGTGGTGGTGGTTGTTGTTAATATAACTTGAAGTGTCAAGGTGCCACTTTGTGTTGATTTTCGCCATGTACCTCTTAGCCCTATGGGTGATGTGTCCTTGCATTTTGCTCTGAGTACTGAGGGATATGCTAGTTTTACCATCTGCCTGGCACTTTGTACTTGTCTAAGGGAGAAACAGGGAATGCAAGTCACCATTCATTTGGGGAAATAAGTACACTTTTAGAAGAATTTAAGTACCAAAAGATATAGCTGCACATAGCAGAAACTTCAAACCCACCTAGATGCCCAGCTGCCACTCTGCTTCCTCAGCTCCTCTTGCTGTTTCTGTCAGAAAAAGTATGAGGCAAGTGGCTCCTGATCTCTTATCTTTGGAGGTCATGAGGATCAAATTGAGGGAATAAAGAAAAAAAAAAAAAAAAGTCTTCATTATACTTTTGCAGTAAAGGCGTTGACAGTCTAGTCTTAGAAAATACCGTAAAACGGAGACTTGCTTTTGTAGTTCATATGTATGCTAATGTACCTTTACAAAAGTACTGGACTACACATCTGCAAACTCTAATCTCATTAGAGCCAAATTAAATTGCAACAATTACACCATATAGCTCAAAGTAGAGATGCATTTCAATTCACACTGCATTATTTATTTGTTTACCAGCTAGCAAATAACAGAGAACTTGCAGATTCTGAAAATATCTTGCTAATCAAACCTGATTTCTGTTGTTACTATGCAATAAAACTGGAAACACGCTTGGGATAGTTTAGATCCCACTTCCCTCAACATTATACACGGTAAGATTTTGACTCTGTAGCAAGCTAGGGACCAGTTAAGAGGAAGGCTATTGGACCTTAAAAATAACATGAGTTTTATTTCAAAGACAGCAGACCATTTGCTAGTATTTCATCATATTGTGCCATGGTGGTGTTGGGTTGACGGTTGGACTCGATGATCTTGGAGGTCTCTTCCAACCTTAATGATTCTATGATTCTATGATTCTATATTCTACTAGCATACTTCTCCCCAACTTTTTAAAGTGAAGAACTTGCGCAAAATACTGATTTTTATTTTTTTTTCCCCCAACACATACTGGTAATGACACTTTTGCTTTAACTATCAGCCTATCTATGCCAGAATATGGATGTGGCGGTGGTTAAAAAATGGAAACAAAATTACAGTCCACACAGTCTTTGTAACTTTATTCTGATTACTGCACAGCCAAATGAATCCTTGCATCTCCAGACTTCCCTTTTTAAACTCTGATTGCTCTTCCCCTCCCCTATGGCAGTGGCAGTGGCTTTGGGGTGGGGGGTGCCCTGGGCTGCTGCCCTGCACTATGGAGCTGTGCTGCATGAGGCAAAGACCAGAGCAGCTGGCGAAGGCTTGTCACAACAAAGCAGCTAGGAAGGGCTTTGTCCGTAGGGTGAAGGACTGGACAGGAAGGAGTAAGGGAAGTACCATGAGATGCTGCTATCTGGGTGCTGCAGTTTGTGGCGCAGGGGTTGGGAGAATGAAGAACAAAAGTGGTGTAATACAAGGAAGCACGGTGGAGTATGTTGATGGTGGCCATGGAGAAATACAATGAGTAGAGGCAAATACTACACGGCAGCACGGTGCTGTGTGTGCAGCAGCGGACACCAGGCACAGACTAACCCTCATCGTGAAGGTTGGATGAACAACGTAGAGGAAAGCATTGGGGGCTGCTACGTGGCATGGGAGCAAGGGGGACGAGTGTTGTGGGTGCTGGCAATGGGGAGAAGACAGCGAAGCCCTGTTTTAATGTGTAAATGGACTAAGGTTTCTGAAAGTTTTATTTCAGCCCCAGGAAAAAGACAATTAAAAGCTTTGGACCCAGCTAGGGACTGCAACATCAGTGTGTAATGGATGATCGGTGAATGTATGGCCACGGGAATGACCTTTCCTTGCCAGTGTCCCCTCATTAGTGGTAAGCTGTGACCTGGCCAAAAAAGTGTTTGCTATAAATGCTAAACTCCCATCTAAACACAGTGTCCGTCAGCAGCAGACAGGGATAAAGACTAGATGCCATTTGTCCAGTTAGGGCCTCTCTTCCGGCTGCTGGGTGAAGAGTATTTGCTAATGAGGTGTAAACTAATGTTATCCACCTAAAACTGGAAAGAACAGGACAAGAAAACAATACTGGCTTAAGAGGATGGGCAGAATAGCTTTATATGAGCAGAAGAACTATCTTCTTGTCACAGTCCAGGTAAATCCCTGTTTATTTACACTGGGGTGAAATAAAAACTTCAGAGCAGACAAGCAGATGCCCTGATGTGCGCTTTAACTTCCTCAGTTGGATGACTGAGAGTTTTGGGTTTTTTTTAATCTTGAAAAAAGTCCTTTCTCCAAATACACCTGCATTGTTCATTATCATTCATCTCATCATTATTGCAGTGTTGTACTAATTTTCCAGCATGTATTGTGTCTTGTTTTAAACGAGATTGCAAGGTTGTTGCGGGAAGGTCCGTGTATTCTTATGTATGCTTTAGCCACTAAGCACCCAAAAATTGTACCTGGGCTTTTCGATACTACTACAGTGCTAATGAAGAGTAATTATGATTAATGCATAGAGTTGTACAGAGATCTACCCTCCTACCCTGTGCCAGCTGTTGTAAAGTCCTGCAAAAGCCGTATGAGGGCACGGAAAGGTTGAAAGTTTCTTGATGGCGCGTTTTCCAACAGGGAAGCAAAAAGGCGTAGAGGTGAATGACAGCCTCACTCCCCAGGAGTGGGCAGGCGGAGGGGTGCCTGGCCAGGAGAGGCGAGCGATGCCAAGCCAGTGGGCTGGGAAGCACAAATGCCCCAGTATTTTGGGGCAGGGGTGCTGGGTTTAGGATGAGGTGCGTGTTTGCCTCTGCCCCTTCCTGCAGAGGCCTGGGGAGCGCTCGGCCATCCCCCAAGGTCCCTGCTCCCCCGCAGCCTACTGGGCGACGGGGCTGAAAATGCGGCTCCTCATCACGCGGCCACCACCCCCCCTTACACACACATCTGTATACACACATACAGACAGACATACACACACACGGCTGCAGCCAGACA
>NW_008825271.1:4882266-4885158 GCF_000699105.1 Pygoscelis adeliae
AAAACGGCTGGGGTTGTTCTGCTCTGAGGTTTACGGGCATGGCTGCCAACGGCCTGGGGCTGAGCGGTAGCACTGCTCCGGGCCAGCCTCGGGAGCGGATAACGCAGCACCCCGCCCCGTCCGCCCTGATGCCCGGGTGGGCACGCGTGGTCCAGACTGCTGCCGTGGGCCGTTGGTCTCTCTCACCTCTGCTACCCGTTTTAAACACGAGAGAGGACGTATGTGTCCTTATTAAACATTCTCCCTGTTGGGCTTGCTTCTTGTGCCTGATGAGCGGCAGTGGGGAAGTGGCTTTTTTGAGTTCCCTCGAGCAGGCTGCTTGAAGCCTCCCAAGGCAGCAGCTGATCAAACTTCATTATTGTTTGTTGGTGCCAGATAATTACTTAATTTTGTTATCATCTGATGCATGAGACACCAAAATGGTGGTGGTATGTGGTCTCCTGGCCCTTTGTAAGTCTGGTATTGAGGATCCTGAAGAGATGGCCACCCGTGAAAGTCCTGAATGGCCGCAAAGCACTTCATTTCTAAGTGGCAAGGTTGATGAGAGCTTGTACATGGTCCTTCACTTTTTGTATAGTGCGGGAGGAGGTTTTTAGTGTGTGTCTCTTGCATGGGGGAGAAATACCAGTAGTTAGTATATACGTGCTCACACATAGCAGGCATCAGTCCTGCCTGCCGCAAAGGGAAGCAGGGGCTGACCCTCGTCGTGTGACATCCCTGCAGTAACCCAAGGGCGGTCTGGCTCTGAACCAGCACAGAGCAGCCTGGGGACTGGGTTTGCAACTGAGTGCTGTTCAGGTATGGCGGCTTCACAAATTGCTCCCTGCTAGCTGGCTGACCCTCCAGCTGGAGTCTCCTGCCTGCAAGACCTGTGCAGTCTTTGCCACAAAGTTCTCCCTGTGTGTGTCCTGGTTTCGGCAGGGGTAGAGTTAATTGCCTTCCTAGTAGCTGGTACAATGCTGTGTTTTGGATTTAGGATGAGAACAAAGTTGTTATTATTATTATTATTATTATTATTATTATTATTATATTGTCATGAAAAGGAAAACAACAAGAGAGAGAAAGAGAGGAACAAAACCCAGGAAAAATAAGTGATGCAACCGCTCACCACCCGCCGACCGATGCCCAGCCAGTCCCTGAGCAGCAATTGCTGCCCCCCGGCCAACTCCCCCCGGTTATATACTCACCATGATGTCATATGGCATGAACTATCCCTTTGGCCAGTTTGGGTCAGCTGTCCTGGCTGTGCCGCCTCCCAGCTTCTTGTGCACCTGGCAGGGCATGAGAAGCTGAAAAGTCCTTGACTTAGTGGGACTGGCTGGGCTTCGGTTGGCGGGGGGGGAGCAATTGTACTGTGCATCACTTGCTTTGTGTATTATTATTATTATCATATTATTATCATTATCATTTTATTTCAATTATTAAACTGTTTTTATCTCAACCCACGAGTTTTTCTCACTTGTGCTTTTCCAATTCTCTCCCCCATCCCACCGGGTGGGGGGGAGTGAGTGAGCGGCTGCGTGGTGCTTAGTTGCCGACTGAGGTTAAACCACGACAATGTGGCAGGGCTGTGTGCAGCCCCTGGTATGTGCATGAATAAATGCTACAGTAATTTAATTAACTAATATCAGCCACTGGTGGGAAGGGAAGGAAAGGTGTTATCTGGGAAAGATAGTGGGATAGTGGTGTATTTCCCTATAAGTACATACATTTTTTATTTACAAAAATAATACAGTGGGTTGCATGTCATAATTTTATGCAGTTTTGATGTATCATTTCCATACTGGCCATTTAACCCGGAATATGCTACAAAACCCTCACAATAAGCTTAAATCCCTAAAAATTGTTCTGTTATAAAAGTAGTAGCTTTATATTTGCAAGTGCTCTTTAAAACGCAACAGCAGGATCTCTTTTTGCAAAAGTTGGAAGGCAAAAGTGCATTTACTTCTGACAAAGCAGAAATATTCAAGGGAAAATTTGAATATATTTTTATCCTACTTTTTCCCTTTCTTTCCTCTGTGTTTTAATAAATAGACCTAAGCAGCTGAAATGAGACTAGGCAATAGAGGAATGTTTCTGCATAAAAATATTATGCAGAAATGCACGTTCAGTACGCACATACTGTACCTTTATAACACTTATCGAACAAGAGTCACAGAGCACTTGGCAGAAATCTGATCAAAGCCAAGGAGCTGTATAAGATAGTGTTAACCGAATCATAGCAATTTAAATGATGTGCAATTAACATTTGGGGCCCTGTTTTTCCACCTCAGTCTCTTGACGACCAGGCAGCCCTGTCAGTTGTTAGCTTTACCCGCTACCTGTTCAACAGAATGCAACAAACACTTTAAATTTTATTCTTTGAGCTCCCCCCTAAAGACTGCTTTACTGGATTCATATATGTTTTCATAAACTTCATATACTTAAAAGGCTTGCTTTGGCCTTAGAAGGAAACCAACTCTTTCTGGCTGACTAGGCTGGATTCTGGGACTCCTGGGAAGCAAAAAATAATGGATTTTTTTTTTCTTCATGGAACTTTTGTGGGAATGTCAGAACTGCTGAAGCTCCAGAGCAGGTCTGTCAGATACTTTTGGCAAATTCTCAATGTGATAACTACAGTACAATACTGTACTGGAAAGGAAAACCCATTAGGAAAATAATAGTAACTAGTATACTTTTTTATATCTCACGATGCACGCAATTTACCAAGAAAGTAAAATAACATTGTGCTGGTTTTGGCTGGGCTAGAGTTAATTTTCTTCACGGTAGCTAGTATGGGGCTGTGTTTTGGATTTGTGCTGAAAACAGTGTTGATAACACAGGGATGTTTTCGTTATTGCTGAGCAGGGCTTACACAGAGTCGAGGCCTTTTCTGCTTCTCACACCACCCCA
>NW_008825271.1:4885357-4901252 GCF_000699105.1 Pygoscelis adeliae
GATTCTCTCCCTCATCCCACTGTGTGTGGAGTGAGTGAGTGGCTGTGTGGTGCTTAGTTGCTGGCTGGGGGTAGACCATGACAAACGTAAAAATACTCATTGGATACATTTACGATCAAAGGATAAAGCAATACGGATAAAGCAAGATGGACATCAGCTGGTTTCACTATAAGCTTAAATCACTGAAAATGGTTCCCCTATACAGGCAATAAAATTTTGTTTTTCTATCTACCCCGTAAAATGCAAAAATGGTACCTCTTCTTGCAAAAGGTGAAAAGTTATTGCTTTTAATTGTCATTTGCACTGGTTAAAATTAAAAGTGCAAATTTCTATGTGCTGAAACATGCATGCACACACTGTGCTCTGTGCATTGTCTATTTTATGTCCAGCCTCTGGATATTGTCAGATAAAAGAACAACATTTTTATTTTGTGAAGGAGGTGCTCTTGAAAAGCAGCAAAGCATACCAGACAAGGGAGAAATAGTAAGTTAATCTGCCGTAAAGCACGGCATGAAAATGTGTTTCTCCTCATATCTGCAAAAGTTAGTGAAACAAACCTCTTTACTTCAAATAATGAAAATTCAAGAGCCAGTCCCCTTGTTCCCCCAGTCATGTGACTGGTTTAGGAATAGAAAGTTTTCTGCAATAACAATACAATTCTTCTTAGTAACTTTTAATTTTGTAGCTATTAGTGTTCTCTTTTTCAATATTTTTTTTTCTGAAAAAGCAAGTCTAAAAATGTGCATTTCATAAAATGAAAACAGTGAGACCTTTCTCATCGCAGGACCCCAGAATTTGGGCACCAATGAAAAGTTTGGAAAGACGAGCTGTGGACTCATGGTAAAGGCAACACATGTAGACCTATCTTACACAACAGCACTATCTGGCATCTGTCCCACTGTAGAAATGGGAAATAATTATCATAGGGAAGCAACATTACTTTTGCCTCCGGTGGTGTTTATGTTGTCTAAGGCATCACCGCTTCAGAAAATAGTGGCGGAGAGTGGGAGAGTGTTGGGAAAGCTAATGGACAGCATGGCCAGTGGGAGCGGAGTGCCATGCACTTGCAAACTTAAAATCTGGCAGCCAAAGTAGCGTGGAGCTACCTTTCAGGAAAGATCAGAAGGGAGTAGGACAGCTGAGAGCTGGAGAGGAAGCTGGAGCTGGGCGATGGGGTGCTGCACTAAGTAAAGAAGATAACACGACTAGGGGATAACAGATATATTCCAGTTGGAGTACAGCAAAGAAATGAGCAATACACATGTACCCTTGCTGGAGCTGCTCTCCCATGCAGGAAGTCTGTCTGAACGACGCAAAGTTCACTGAACCCAAGTGAACCCTTTTTGCCTGCTCAGCTTGTGGTTCAACTTACTGTGTCTTTCGCCTCGGCATCTAAAGTCTTGGTCACTTGCTATCACTCACTGAAATGCAGAGTGTTGCTCCCACTGAAGTCAACAGAGTAAATCACGGGAGTGAAGTGATGTGGCTGAAAAACCTTTGTGGTGTGGGCAAGGAGCGTGCTGGCCCATGGCGTACTGGGGAGGCAGCTGCTGAGCAGCATGGTGTGTATGCAAAGCAGCTTCCCCAGCTAAAACCTGACAACTGAAAACACTGCGAGGCCTCCGGACCCCTGCCATATGCCTTACGTTCTGGGTCACGTGCTGAAATCCGCTCCGTGAAGCGGTCGTGTGCATGCTTTAGTCTTGCTGAAGTCAAAGGGAATTAAACACGTCTTCAAAGTTCAGCATGTGCTCCAGCACTCCTGTGTCAGGAGGCGCATGGCCATTGTGCTGTCCTGCTGCAGGGAGGTGCATTTCTGTCTCACAACAGCTTTGAGACAGCAGCAGAGTCAAAGGCTCACAATACTTGCTGCTGCATTTTAGCTGTATTCAGAAGGGAGCACGTCCCATCTGAATGTGTGTTTGGTTTTGCACCTCTGAGCAGCGACTGCCCCAAAGCTCCCAAATTTTCAAAGAGTTACATGGGGATTTATCCAGCCAAATCCCATTATAATGAATGGGAGCCGGGTGAATAATTACACTGCAGTTCTTTGTAAATAACGAGGAAGGTTGCCAGTTATTGCTGATTGTGATGCTGACTTTTGTAGATATAGATCCACGCGTCTATTGGGAATTGCACTTAAACCACCAGGTTATTTCACATATTGGTATAGTTTCTGTGTTTACTGTGCATATCACTTCAAAGAACCAAGGTTGATGACTTCTGGTCCACTGTGTTAGCAGTCCGTCTCCTCTCCATCTCCTGTTGTTTCCTTTCACAATCTGAGTAACAAAAAATGGTGGTGTAAATAGAACTCCAACAAAGAGGTCTGTTGAGCCTGTAATGCTCCCCTGAAAGGAGGCTGTCTAGGGGATGAATGGAGCAGGCTCAGCCTAGCAGTAGCGGGGAAATAGATGACTTGGCATTGGAGAGTAGCAGCCAGCAGGGTGCATATGCCTAGTGTAGCGGCAAATAATGGTTAAGCTAGTCAGTTGAAGGGCTAAAGGAGAGGACATTGTCTAACCCTGTAACCGTAACTAAATTGTAACCTGAAAAGAGTTTATAAACATCTGGCTGCTAGCCCATCTCTAAAGCTTAAAAGCTAAATCTGAGGTGCAGAATTTTTTAGGGCTGCAGTTGAAATTATTACTTGGAAGTATTACTGTCTTAAGCAGATTACTTGCATTTTAGGATTGTAGTGTATTAAATTGTGGTTTGAGCATCTCTGCTGAGTTTTCCTGTTAAATTAGTTTCCACAAGATCAACATTTATGATTGACGCTATTTCCATTTGGAAACAGACACTCGTTTGGAAACTCATTTTGGTTTCGTGACATCTTGCTGCTGATTTTGTAGCCCTGCTCAGTATTTCATACAGAGTTCTAGTCCGGTGGTACACCTTAACTTCACTAATTATTATATTCATGTCTTTATTCAGATCCTTGTCTGTTTAAGCTTGAATGGAGCAAGTGACACATCTGTATCTTTTGATTTCTCAGAAATTTAGTGGTGCAGGAGCACATTTCCCTGTACAGTCCTAATTTATTTGAATATTGCTATTTGGTGACAATGAAAAGCATATACTGGTTAGACTAATAAGCATGTGACCTCCTCTGCAGACTAGCTTTTCAATCTTTTTATAGCTCTCATTATTAATAGGACAGCATCTATGTGCTCTGCATTTGCGTTGCAAATACTTACAATAGTTGGAATCATTTTCTAATTACTTAAACAATGCGCTGTAGCAGCACCAGTTGAAATTCCTGTAGGCTACAGGCTTGCTAATTGTTTCCTTTAGTAAACCTAATTTATGGGGCTGTGCAAATAGTTGCTGGGTTTAAAGTATTTTGGCAGCTGAACTGAAAAAAATATTATGGACTGAATGGAAACTTCATTTCTTTAGAATTGTCAGCACAGCAACAAGAATTGATTTGAGGTTATAGAAACATTTTTTAACACCTGGCAAACTGTTTCATTTGGTTTTCAGGTACATTTAATAAAAGCAAAGGATTGGATCATAAACATGAGATGAAAGTAGTCCCAGCTCTCCCGTTTTATCCACTGGTTGAGTGAGTAGGGCAATTTATCTGGGATGTTAACAACTTAAATTCAAGACTGCAAACTGCTTCAAGATTTTAGTCAGGTTCACCTAACACTCAGATGAAAGTCTTAACACTGGAAATGAAGTATTCTGGGATGGAGCTCTGTTTCTTTCTAGGATGCCTAGATTAAAAAGTAACCCCAATGGAGCAGGCAAGCAAAATCAGAACTCGTGGGTCAGGTTTCTTGTGCTGGATCTTCTCTGTTTATGAGTCTGACGTGGGGCCACAGCACACACCTACAGGGGCAAGAGAGAGGCTGAGGATCAGAGATGGGCTCTGACCCCTCTGCTTCATGTTCTCCCGCTGCTGTGTAAAGTGAGTAACCTAGTCATCAGGCCACAAGCTTATTCTTTCTCTACCTGATTTATTCTATAATTTTATACAATTTGGAAAAGCCTCAGTAGCAAAAGTTGAGAGTGAAACACCCAGCATACTCCCCATACAAGTGGGTAGCTACCAAAATCTCTGGTTACTGGTTGAGCTCTTGATCTGAACTGGGACACGGAGCACAGAGGGGAGGGGACGAGAGGACAGATTTAAACCTGGATCTCCCACAGCCTGGACAAGTTTTTACCATCTTGTCTCATGTATCTGTTTGAGTGTGCGTGAGTGAGTATAGATAATGTCAGTGACTGTGCAAGTCTGCTACCAAAACTGGAATATTTAATTTCAGAAATGTCCACTCCCAACCTTGGAAATGAAAAAGAAACAGCACTAGGTGAATTTCCCCAATTTATTTGAGTCATCCAAACCAATAAACCATTTAATGAAAAAAAGTTCAGCCAGCTGTACTTGGTTAAAGAAACTTCTCATAGTGTGAAAATTGACAAAGACTTTGGGTTTTCCATTTATCTGAAATTGCTATCAATACTGTAACTTTTATAACATTTTTTGAAGAGGCTTTTGCTCTGGACAATCTCTGAGCAATATTGTACATTTGGGGAGACTTGTTTAAAAAAAAGACTTGCAAAAGACTTTCAATTTTTTGTTGTTTTCTAGTATTTTTACTGGTTCTGGAGTAAAACCAGCTACTAACAAGGTCTTATTTTTCAGTCTTTCTGAAGACTATGCATTTTTCATCATGCTCAGGTTTTCTTCCTGTCCTTTGACATACTTACATTTTAGCAATCTCAGTTAAGAAACTTTGTTTTTTATCCTCCCTATTTTTTTCAGGACCAAATAAGATTGACTCAAAGACACATCTGCTATGTCTTCATTGCTTTACTCTGAATGCCTCCAGAGGAAACTAAAATACAAAAAGAAGGCGCTTTCCCAGGCACAGCCCTAAGCGTATGCAAGCTTTGGTCATTCAGGTTCTCAAGGTCAAGTCTAGTGAACCTAACTCTTCCCAAAGATGAGTATTTTCTTCTCCCCGCCCCTTGCTTTCCTCCCCATCTGCAACCTCCCTGCTAGCTGTAGCATTTATACCGTAACACAGAGAATGAGCATGGAATGTCAGACTAACAATTCCTTTCTGGGGTTAAGCTAGCGGCAGATGACTTGAAGACTATGCAAGCCCCTGCCCCAAACTGGGGGTTCACTGTGACCTGTTGTATCCCTATCTCTAAAGATAAACTTGAAGAACCAGCCCTCCTCTGCCTTCCCAGAGATCTGCTCTCTTATCTCTAGTAGTTGCTCACCAACACTTTTATCTGTCAAAACCCTCTCCGCTCCCCTAGCAACAAGCATCCAGGCTCTTTTCCAGCTGACATAAGCTTCCTGCCACCTCCTGATGACAAGTGCTTCCAACATTTCCAGCTGTCAGACTTTCAGCATCTGCTCCACATGTCACCAGGCTGACTTTGCTGAACCTCAGGCAGCTTTGCACTCAGCCAGTTGCCTGATGCTATATGGTGAGAATGACTTCATCCTGACCACAGTCACTTGTCCACCTCTTTATGTGCTGAACCAATGACAATCAGGGTTGCTGTTTTTTTCTTCCAGATAGCTTCTGCTATTGCATTTATATACCAGTGCATGTTTTATTCAGACTTAGTCAGCTATTGAATTAATACTATTTTAGAGCAGTGGCTTCAGTAGAGCTCCATTAAATTTATTCAAAGTGCTTCTCTTCTAATAGGAGTTTGAGCAGGAGTGGCTCTTCTGAATTGCTGATGTTCTTCATTTATATATAGCATGACATTTAGAAAATAAATACTCTTACTGTTAAAAAGTCAGACTCTTCAAAAGTAGTCAATACTGGATTTACTCTGCTTCTATTAATGTATATGGAATTTTACCGCTGATTGTCCTAGGACCAGCTCTAGGCCATCATTTCACACTTCATAAAGTCTACCTAGAATGTGTTTTGGTACCAAATTCCCTGGCAAATCTTGTCGTCTTTTTTTTAAAAGCTCTGTTTCTGCACCATCCTTTCAATAGTGTGTCAGAAATGGAATACATCAGCCAGATGAGAATCTCCCACTGAAGTAGATTATGCCATTACAGTATTCACCAGCACCTTCTTCTTATCTCTTTTTCGAGTGCTGCTGTGTGTAAAGTTTTCCACAAGCTCTTCTAGATCCTTTTTCTCCTTGAGAGGATCAAAGATAGAATGAGTGTGGGAGACAGGCAAGCAGGAGGAGAGCCCAGTTGGCAAATACAGCAAGCCTGGGCCTCGGGTGCTCAGCCTTATCAAGATTACCATAAGGCTGAAAAGGTGTGTTCTTCATGTCCAAGATACAAGTGTGCTGAGCCCTGCCCTGCAGATGGTCATTAGGCTGCCATCGGAAGGGATCCTGCCTGCTGCTCTCCTGCCCTGTGGGAGCTCACAGAGCCAGGGTAGCACACCAGCCCTTGCTCCTTGCCTGCTATGGGGGGCAGATCCCCAGGGGACCCCTTCCTGTGCCACAGGGACAGGCTATACAGAGACGAAGTTGATACTGCAAGCTCTTTAATAGCCCTCACCATCCCAGCAACTTCACTTGGTGCTGGGCAAGCCATAGCAGCAAATTGAGAGTGAGCCTGCTGTAACATACTTGCTTCTTTGCAAATGTCTGGGCTGAGGGCCTGTTTTTAGAATGCACTTTGTGTGACCTACCTGCCACCTGCATCACCCCTCCCCATGCATCAGATGGTGCGGCCATGGGACTAGGTGGGTCTTCTGCTCAGCTGCTGAACTCGCCAGAAACCACTCATCATATTTAGCTGTTCTTATTCAGGGCTGATTTGGGCTTGAGTAAAAGAGCTGAGCTGACACACTGTCTGCTTTGTGTGATTGATACCTCTGCCTTGAGGAAGGTGGTGGGAGCATACAGCTGCGTGGTCAACAGAATGAAGCCTCTACAGAGCAGCTCACATTTAGATACAATATGCACACTTTAAGTGTAGTTATTGCTAGGTGAACTTTACCCTAAGCTGGGTTGTGGAACTCTGCTAGCATAGGAGATGTGCTATATTCTAATCCATGTTCTAGATGTTTCTAACGATCCTTTTGAGTTTCATATGGGTGAAAATGCAGTGTCTCTTCCATCTTCCATTTTGAGAAATCTCATTCATAGACCCTTTATTAATTATAACTATGTATATATAACTATATTGCTGACTTTTATATTACTCCTTCTTGTTATGTGCTAGTTAGTTGCAGCAGTTGCCAGGCAAGTCCTAACAGTTAATGTAGTTTCTGCTCTGTTGTGTTGTAGAAAGCAGTGTTTCATACAAATCTTTTCTTGTTCACCTACTTAATGTAGTAGTGCAAAGTTGAGAAGGATGCTAATACTTCCAGCAAGATTTCTAAAGCTCAGTTCTGGATCGAAGGATTGATTTCCATGCAGTGTTTTCTCATGAATGTAGAACTAGCTTTTGAATTCCAGAGCTCTCCCATTAAGTCATATATTCTAGTCAAATGATGGAACAAAAGGATTAAGACAATTTTAACATTTCACATGTGTGGGACAGATTATGATACTACTACTTGCTAATATTTTCAACAGTTTAGATCCCATTTCCAAAATCCCTGGGTGCCAAGTACATTAAACTCTCTAAGGATATATGTGTTGTGGCCAAATTTTTAAATATATGTGGGTACCTCAAGCAACAGATAAGCATCTGTAAGCATCTAACAGGATTTTAAATATGCCTTCTTATGTTGCTTCCAACAAAATTAATTTTTCGTCCTTTTGTTGTGTAAGTTACTTAAAAATCAAAACCTAAGATTACTTTGGAAATTGAGCTTATGCTTTAGTTTCATAGACTCTTTTGAAAATCCATGCTCTATTTAAAAATCCACATTGTGTGAAAAAAACCACCATTCATATCACTGGGGTGATTACAGTGTTACAGTTCACAGAATGTAAATAAAAGTACTGAATTTTTTTCCCATATTGAAGAATCCAGCATCTGAAGGAAACAAAGAGGCTGTGTGAGGCTATAAGATTATCTTCAAAATAATTCTCTTTCCTTGTTGAAAACAAATTATTAAACCCCCCAATTCTTAAATTACAGTGTGTTTTCTTGTCTGCCTGATTATTTGGGGGCGGAGTTGCTCTAGTTTCTGAAACTCTACCTCTCAAAACTCTTTTGCCTTACCTATTACAATTAAGCTATTGTTTTGCTTAGGAAAGTGGCCTGACTTAATTCAGGTTTGTGCCTCAGAGTAAACTGAAATGATTAATAGCTCTGTATGTGCTTAATGATGTGAGCCCTGCAGCCACTAAAGCACCTGTCTCAGTGTGTAAGCAGCCAGGGTTCACTATTGTGCATGGCTGGAGATTCACATAACAAAAAAGGCAATTAGACAATGTTAGGGATTTGAAGCAAGCTAACAATGCAGGGAAATTGCCAGGGAAGGATTAGTTATCTCTTGCCTGATAAAAGCAGGTATCAATGGAAAACTCTTAAATTGTTCTTCCATAGTGGCTCCGTATGGAAAGTTTAATGTCTAATGAAGACTGCCAGGGTTAAGCTCTGAAAACAAAGACCTGGAAAGTTGAAAGTGTGCTTAAATTAGCATTTCTGCTACCCTTTCAGATCACTCCTAAGTCTGGGAGTTGCTGCTAGTTTGGGCTGTGACTCTAATGGCAACCTGTTGTGTCCAAACAGAAAATACTCCATGATTTTAGCATCATCTCTGTGGATTGAAAATGACTCCAAAAGGATGATCTGCATTGTTTGGGTTTTGAAAGAGCTGCATTAATGGTATTGCCTTATAGTGGGTCTTAGAAGGTATATATGCTCTTTCTTGTGTCTGTTCTGTAAGACATTGAGCATACCTCCTAACCTGTGCTGGTCTTTCTGGCCAGACAGCTTCTCTGTGTGTGCAGTAATTGGTTTTGAAGTTTGCTCCATCAGCTGCTTCGCGGTGCAGTTTTCTGCGTTGGTTGGTTATTTTGATCAGTCGTGAGAGCAATGGGCTGGCTGGCTGATTGCTGAGGTGTTCCTCCTGGCTGGGTGACAGGCTTGCTGGCTGACCTCGGCCAACTGGCTTTAACTCTGGTGGGGGATAGCGGCTAATATTTTCCAAGGCATCTAAGTGATTTAGGAGCCCACGGCTCACCCTGAAGGGAGTTGATGCATTTGGAAAATGTTACCCTATTAAATTCACCCCGAAGGGATATAGCGTAGGCTAATTTATGTTTGTAAGACAGCTTGGGGTCTTGGATTCCTGTGATGTGAATATCTTGCACTCTCTTCTTCGTACAGAGGCAAACAAGATCCATTCCTGTGGTTGTTTCATCAGACAGTCAGGCTGTACTGAATCTGCATCTGCTGATAAGAAAGCAACTTCTAGATAAATCATACAGGCATGTCTCTGAAGCCTAGAAATAAGAACTTCTGGCTCCAATAACAAAAGCCTGGGCTGCCCGACCTAAGGAAGGCTGCCTACTGCTCTGGTAGCAGTCAATCCATCGCCCTTCCTCTGGCATTGCCAACCGTGGACACATCAAGAGAGCTCACAGGGCTGGTAGGTTTGGCGAGGTTGGCAGCAGGCTGCAGACACAGCAAAAAAGGGGCTGCCCTGCCAGCTGCACGGGGGTCGCTCGTGCCCCAGCAGGCACCTGGGGGACGATGAGGCGGTCTGTTCTTGAGTCACAGTGGCTCTGCTCTTGGCTGATGCCCTCAATGGCTGAAGAGAGGTAGTGAGACATCTGGAAGAAGGTTGAGAGAGGTGCACCGTGGCCCCAGAGGGGGAACACAGGGTTATAACAATGGGGCTGAGATGTGCAGGAGACCCGGCCATGCAAGGGAAGGTGTGCTTTATCTGTGTGGTCTTGGTGCTCGCTATATTCTTTAAATATCCTTATATTCTCCTGCTGCAGAATAGGAATAGTGGTTGTGCCTGAGGCGACCAGCATGTGTCTGTGGTGCTCCTTGTGGCATCTAACCACCCTCCTGTCCTCACAGAAAATCATTAATTAAATTTAAATGCCTCTTGCTCTCTTGCTGAATTTCCCGCATGGGTCTTTTTATGTCTTAAGCTGGTCATTAGGATTTTTGTGGCTTGTGTGTAGTTATACTGCATGAGTTCTTTAATAAACCATACTGAGGGCGAAAGTGTCTGTATGAGAGAGGCGAGAGAGGGGCTGAGTGGCTTCTCTGTGGGTGTCTGAAGTGAATGAGAAATGAGGGAGAAAAGAAAGGATTAAGACGTAATTAAAGGATCGAGAGAACAATAAATAAGGAGGAAAGGAAAAGACTGCAAGCAATATTGCTGATGGGTTTTAAATTTGAATTTGGGCAGTCAGTTTTTTACACACTCAGGGGGAAAAAGAGGGAGGGAGCCTTGGTTGCTGTTATGCTTTCAAATTATAATCTAAGTGCTGCCTTGATTATATACCATTCTGATTGCTGTGGTGTAGTGATTAGAGCATAAAACTTGAGACAAAAAATATGCTGCTTTTCATGACTGTAAAGGACTTGCTGGGCGGTTTTGAATGAGTTATTTCACTTCACTGTGCCTCATTTTCCTGATCTGCAAAGTAGGGATATTAATGCCTATTTTTGCGAAGGCAGTCTGAGAAACTTAAATGGAAACTTCTGTATAAATGTCAAGTATCATTATTATTGTTCTTAAACTAATCCATTGTAGTCAACTGCTTTTATAGTTTTTATGAAAGCAAATACAATGGGAGCTACATAATTGGCTGCCTAACAATGTTGTTTTAATTAGAAGAAGACAAAAAGTGTCTGAAAAATGCAACAGTGGGTTGCCTTTTTTCATCAATTGCAAAAAAAAAAAAAATTCTGCTAGAACTGAACCATACCATACCAGGTAATGAAGTTACTCTGAAGTATACGTGACACAATGATCAGAAGTAACAGGCTCCGATAATTTTTTGTTACATGTTTGGTTCACTATTTGCCTGGCACAGTTGAAGATTTTCAGTTATTGTTGAGCAAGTAAGAGTAAGGGTAAAAATGTGAAAAATTTATGCGTTTACTACTTTGCCAGCATCTGAGAGATGAAGATTCCTCAGGCTGTGACTTTAAAATCCTAATTTTCAGTTGAATATTTTGCAATGTCTAGATTATACACCTTTGGAAATAGTGTAACAAGCACTGACACTCCCTCTCCTTGGTGAGGTGAGTATGACCCATCTTTTAATACGATAGTGTTAGAACAAGGTAATGGAACTAAACTGGGAAAACGTGAGTACCATTACTCTTCACATTTGCCTAAATCCTGCTTATCTGAAAGGTAATCCTGCCTCTGCCAGTTTACCCTGAGGGTGGAAAGTCCCAGTGATTCAGCCCAGGGCCACGTGCAGAAGGCTTTATCGGTAGGGGTATGCTGCGTGGCAGTATGCTCTTAATCCAGGACGCTGATTATACTAGTAAAACTGAATGCTTGCCAGTCTAGTTTATTCTTCTTCTCCTGAATTTGACCTGGCAGAAACAGGATTTTGCTGGTGTAATGGTGTTTATTTTGTGATGGAGGAAGGGGAATGTTTTTTTTTTAAGGCAGAGCGATGTTGGTCATAGGTAATGTGTCTTCATACATCTAAGTGATTCGGCAAAAATCTGTTATGTAGTCTTGGCCTTAACATGACCCCAGAGTGAGTAACTTGTGACCTGTCTGTCCTCATCAGCGTCAGTACTGCTGCCTTCTAGGACAGCCCAATTAAGATAATTTTATGGTTGCTGTAGGAGGACTTAGTATCTGTAAGGCAGGCTGCGTGGAGCAGTCCTGGCTGTTCGTTTTCCGTCCCCAGAGACTGCATTGCAACGACTGCCTCTTCGAAGTGCTTTCCTCCACCAGGCAGCACAAGCCCATTTTCTGCAGGCTCATCTTCAGCCCGCTCCTCTTTATCTGTGAGCTTGTTCCCTCTAAAACCAAGGCTGTTCAGGGACAGGTATTACATTTTATGCTGAGTGAAATGGGTAGAGCAATGTGACATCTGGATGCTGATGGCTCTGTAGGATGATGGAAATAGTGCTGGTATTATAATAATTACGCCATAGCAGAAAGACTCAAATCTGTTTCCTGGGAAGCCAGGTCCATTCAGAAGAAAAGTTTTAATGACATTTCAGCAACGTATTGGCCTTTAAATAAAGATGCTGTTTCACAAAATAATTAAGAGCCAGTTTGGAATGGGGCTTTTTGTTTGGTGGTTTGTTGCTTTTTTTTTTTAAATTGTTATACTTTTGAGGACATTTGTGAGGACTGCTCTTGTCTTGCTTGGTCAGAGTCCTACCATTGTTTGTATCAGGTGTAGTGAGTGCATTAAGACTGTGGGAGAGGACAAACAATTCATTTTTCTAAAACAAATGTAACATGTTGGATCTTTAGATTTTATCTTTTTATCCTGGTGAAAAAAAATCACACTAAATATATGAAATTAATGTGATTTTTTACTTTAAAGAAAAATCTAGTGTGGGATTTGTATTCTGTCTGTGAATGGTTAAGATAAAACATTGTCCTTGGGAATATTGGAGTGCTCATCCTCTCAGTGAAGCTAAGAGGACTTTTTTATATGGCAGCACTGGGAAGCAAGACTGTTTTTCAGGATAAGTACAATAAAATTCTAGCAGGTAATGCTCTTCATCAGGAAACATTTGTAAGAAAAATGCTGAAAAACATTCTGCTAGTTACACTATTAATTAGGTTTTATTTTCTTTCTAAGAATAGTGAGTGTACATACACAAAACATGCCTTGCTCTACCATTATTCTGACTTGCTAGTTGCAAATGAAATTTTTCTGTCTATTCTTGCGCTCCTTAATATGGCTTTTTCAAGTGTAAGAAATGGATAAATAAATTTGATTTTTAAGCAAGTGGTCTCATTGCAATTCCACATCAGCAAAGAGCAGAGTCTTCTGAGAAGATGAGATGAAAATGCAGGCGGTCGAACAAAGGAGCCACAGAAAACTCTTCATCTTGAAGAGCTCAACAGACACGTTAAAAGGAGTTGACTGAACCTCAGTCCCGTGTCTCGTGGGTTGATCTTTGCGGAAATGACGTCCACTGTGTCTTTTCTGGTTGCAGCACTAGATGCTTCCTTGTGCTTCTCTGCTGGCCACTTGGCGTGGAAGCCCAGATTTTGCTTTGCCGTGACAAAGCCTACTTGGACAGCTTTCTCCCAACACAGATTAAAGTGAATACAGACCGAGACAATGGGTAAACTATGATGTCAAGTTTATATACAAGAATATAACATTTATCTGGAGTATTTACAAGGTTAATTAAAGCAATATTTTACAACTCTTTCAGGTTAACCACTAGGTATATTACAGTTAGGCTACAGATGGTTTAATTTGCAAAATAGTGAAAAAAAAGTTGCATTCAGATCAACCAGCTCCAAAACTTGTTCATTTTTTTCTGAGAGAGAAGGGCTCAGACTTGTGGAAAATAAAATGTGAGAATGGTTAATATACTCTTACTGGTGCCTATGTATCACATGCAAGAGTTGTAACATGACCTTTATAGTGTTAATATAGATGGCAAGCCATTTCACCTCGGTGAAAGAGTCGTACCCACTGTGACAGGCCAGTCGCACGCGTGGCTGTCTTTCTCTGCATCTCCTACTTTTGCACAACAAACATGCATGTATACAGAGAAGCAGCAATATAAATGAACCAGCATTACCAAAATGAAGAGGGAAAAACCTCAGACCAAAGTCACATTTGCAACCATAAAAAAAAAGGAAAAAGCTTTAAGCGAGATACTTTAATACTCCCCAAAAATAGTCATGTGGTTTTTTTTATTACATTTTAACCTATGTACAGAAACGGAGGGCTCCCTTGCCCCTCGGAGAGCGGTCACCGTGTCTCATGCCCGTGGTATCTCGAGGCTCAGATGGGCCGAAGCAAGAAAGTGCGGGAGGCCCAGAGAGCTGGGGACAGAGGCGGGGGAGGGGGGGTGGCCGGCTGCTGGAGGTGGCCAGAGCTGAAGCCACTAGCACTGCAGTTTGCGGATGCTGCGGGAGAACCGTTTGAAAGCCCGCTGCCCTTTCTGCCACCGCTTCAGCGAGGTGATCACCAGTTCCCCAGCTTGCTTCTGCCCCATCACCAAGTAGGGGACGTTGATGTCATTCATCTCATCGCAGGTACACTGGAGGCCACCTTTGAGCCAAAGCACGATCTTCCTCAGATCCCTTTCCGTCAGCCCATTCAGCTTGTAGATGGTTTTGCTCTTTGTTTCAGGGGTGATCTTGGTATCCCCATTGATGTAGGCAATCTCCTTCACTTTTATCTTCAAGGCTAATAGAGTGAGGGGAGGGGGAAGTGGGGAGAGGGAGAGAGATTGAGAGGTTTTTTCCCATTAGTGCACATAAAGAGGACCTGGGGAGGGAGGTGCTCTATTGCTAATTAAACTGTCAGGGCTGACAGAAGAGGCAGCAGGTGGCTCCATTTCTAAAGCCACAAAGGGCACGCAAGTCATTTCAGTCTGAATCAACCTTAGGGTTGAGGTTTTTTGGGTTTCTTTTCTCCTCTTCCCCCTCCCCCCCTTTTTCCTTCCTTTCTAAATTAGTATTTTCTCCTGTTTGCAAACAGAGAGAGGGCAGGTTTGCTACATTAAGCAGCGCTCCCGTTTTGGCTGGGAGAGGACAGTCTTCCTGAAACTAGAGTTTGAAGGGGAGGTGGGGAGGTGAGTACCTAGACCTAATCTGAAACCTGATCTCTGCTGCGGCTAAAAACTTCTAAACTTAATTTATTAGGCTGGAGCAGATTTTAAGCAAACCTGTAAGGAAATGATATTTCACATGCATTGTTTTTTTGAAAGAATAGATCCCGTGGAGGGCAAACTGGTCCAACAGCTGCATTCGATTTGGTAAAATAACTAGGAGGGGGATACAGGGCTCTGTAAGAATCTGTGGGGCATGTTTAGCTTTAGGAGGATTTATCTGAGTGCAATTTGCCAGGCCAAAGCTATTGGTTGTTTTAGCAATTA
Source organism: Pygoscelis adeliae (assembly GCF_000699105.1). Classification (NCBI taxonomy): domain Eukaryota; kingdom Metazoa; phylum Chordata; class Aves; order Sphenisciformes; family Spheniscidae; genus Pygoscelis; species Pygoscelis adeliae. The sequence continues at coordinate 4,900,287 of NW_008825271.1, forward strand.
TGTCCCACAGTCATAGTTTCATGTTTTGGGTGGTGGGTTTTTTTTTAAAGAGAGACTTTTGAATTGTTGTAGATATTTATACTATGAATCTGTTTCCAGGTATAAACATTGACCTATTATAAAAGGATTCCCCTCCTTATTCCCTTTTTGTCTTGAAATGCTAATGTGTGGATAATGTGCCGTTCAGTTGTCTGTGTCGAACAGGCTTTCTTGTCCTCTTCTAACCCCAGATCTTCCCATTAAGTTTATATCCCCAATTGTCTGTGCATTACCTTCTCTGTCAAATGATATATAGAGCTTCATTCTTAATCTGCAGAGAGAGTCTTATGATACGCGAGACTGGTCATGCGGGTACTTCTCATATGTCTAAATGAAACTTTGCTCTACTTCTCCCCAGGCAATAGTCTGGATGAAAGATTATTTTTTTTTTTTCCATTTTACTTTCTATTCAGCTTGCCAGCAACATCCACATAAAAGAGCACTACTTCAAAACAGCAAACAGAAAAGGACTATAAAGAGGGCCACTTTTTATGCCGAGGTGGAATTTTGTGTTTCACGACCAAACAGTCAGATGGGTCCATCTGCAGATAAGACAATGCCCTGCCTTTATTCAGGCACATCTCTCTCTCATTCCACTGGGAGTTTTACCTGATCCTCAACTCTCAAGTTTCAATCAAGAGGGCTCTGCTTCCACTTACCAAAGTCATTTTTGCAGAGGTTTTCCACGATGTCGTTATCGTCTTCATTTTTGTTTTTGCAGGCATCGCAGACCTTGGGTGCTGGAAATGCAAGGGACAGTCCCCGTCAGGCTCGGGGAGAAAGGAACAGCAGGTGGCGTTGGGAACCCTTCGGGAAACGCCGGTTTTCCATCCCTCGACGGACGGACTGACCCTGCGCCTTCTCCCCCCCCCAGCCCCGGCGCTGCCCGAGCACTTTGACGCGCCTTACCTTGCTGCAGACCCGCTG
>NW_008825271.1:4901919-4902253 GCF_000699105.1 Pygoscelis adeliae
TGTCGGGCCAGGGGAAGCCGAAGGCGGACATCACCGGGGCGCAGCTCTCCTTCACCTCCTCGCAGAGCGAGTGGCAGGGCTGGATGATCTCGTCCAGGTCGTCGATGCAGACGGGGGCGAAGAGGGAGCAGAGGAACTTCCTGGTGTCGGGGTGGCACTGCTTCTGCACCAGCGGGATCCAGGTGGAGGCCTGCTCCAGCACCTCCTGCACCGTCTCGTGCCCCAGCAGGTTGGGCAGCCGCATGCTCTGGTACTCGATGCCCCGGCACAGCAGCATCGGGGCGGGGATGGGCTTGCAGTTGGAGCGCTTGTAGGAGAAGTCGGGCTCCCCGAA
>NW_008825271.1:4902983-4905304 GCF_000699105.1 Pygoscelis adeliae
CTCTCCCGGCTCCCCCCGGGCGGGGCCCTCCTCCTGCCCCCCCGGCCCCTCCTGGCCCTGGCTGTCCCCTGCGAGGAGCGGGGGGCTGCAGGGGACCCTGGCCCTGCAGCCCCCGGATGGCCCCCGACCGCCAAAGGGGGTTTTCTCCGGGTGGGAGCATCCAAGTGTTTTTGAAATACGGTCACCTGGCACGTTTTTCTGAGGCTAAAAGCGTGGGCCTGGCTCTGCGCAGCGTAGGCACGTCCCTTTCCCATCGCTCCTGTCTTCACCTAGAAACTCCCTTAAATAATTATGTTTGTGTTGATTTACCACAAAGGGGAAGACAACAGGCAAGGCACTGGGATCGCAACGCAGCTTCAGTGCAATTTGGATGTTTCTTGGATTTTTTTAGTAATATTATTTATGGGATTATTATTGAAAAGAGTAGGCCTGTGTAGTATCATTTTGTGGTAAACCACATTCATTAATCAGCTACTGCATATATCTCCTTAAAGAGATGTTTTATGGGAAGCTACCCTCAGCCACGATGACTTCCGTAAATTGCAGGATCCCTGTATGTCCAGTGGCCGGACTGGGCTTCCCGGAGGTCTGGGTCGCTGCTTGTGGCACAGGAAAGAGATGGTACCTGCAGCATCTCCCCGGGAAAGGCACGGGGCTGCCGTACTGGAGTGGCCGCAGTGCTGCCCCAGGCGGGCTGCTGTCACGCACTGAAGCCAGTGCCAGCTCCTTCAGAAGAGGTTTCAAGATCCTTTCCAGCGGGTCACACTCATGAATGTAATCTCCCTGTAGGCCAGCTTCTCTCTTACTTAAAGTTGTTTCATACCCGGAAAATAAATGTCCTGAATGTCTAATATCACTTGTGGAAGGGCTTAAAAGTAGTTTGTTTTTTACAGCTCCACATATTCTTGCCATTTATTATCTGTGTCCAACTCATTCCTTTAAACAATAAATCTGTAAGCTCTTGGCCTCAGTCGGTTTCCATGGCACTGAGCCCCACCAATGACTTATGGTGCCCATTTTAAGCCCGTTTTGCCAAGTCCTGAGGATTGCCAGAGGCTGTAGCTGTTGCCACTTGCAGGAGATGTCACTTCCAGCTCCTAGTGCTGGTCCCACTGGCCTCTGTCCCCAAACTCCTCTTCAGTGGAAGGGGACCTACCAGCACGTTTGCTCTTACCCTGAATGGCCGAGCAATTCACCAGGTCTTTGTAAAATGGACAAGTTTGTGGTTTGTTTTTCTCTCTCCTTTTTTCACTCCTTCCATTTTTTGGAGCCATTGTCATCCCTTCAGGTGGATCTCAGCATGGTCGGAAGACAATTTGCTGGCTGGGCTGTGTGGAAGCAAGGACCCAAATCTGAACAGACTGTTAAGACTAGAGATAATAACCGTTTTCTGCAGTGGAGAATGAGACATTTCCGACAGAAATCTGCTCATTTTTTTCACCAGAAATGTTTGCTTGTTTGTTTCCAGCCCACAGGATATAAGGAGGAAAAGCACACTGTTTTTCCTGGATTAAGCTTTGATTTGAAACGAGGCTTTATGAGACCTTGCTATTTCCATTTTTAATCACCCTTGGCAAACTCATTTACTATAAATTTGAAATGATCTGAGATCATGTAAACAAAACCAGCCCAAGCCCGCAGCCCCAAGCAATCATGACTGCCCTCGCTCTGATCCCTTGCAGGGGAAAGCACAGGAGCACGAGGCTGCCATCGGTGTTCCTCGCTGTAAACTCGGGTACGGCTTTCCTGGCCCGCGGACCTGAATGCCGTTTGCAGCCGTTGTGGTCTAGCAGGGCCTGTACACCGACACGGGCTGGGTGTGAGCTGCATGGAGTGGCTGCTGCGGCCAGGAAACCTGCTGTATTCGCAGGGTCGGGGTGATTTTCGTGCTAAATGCTCAAAGTCTAGCAAAGCCTAAGCAGGAAGAGCAGCTTTGGGTGTCCATGCCAGTTCAAGGGGTAATGGGGGTGGAGGAGGAGACACTCGTGGGGCCGTCTCCAGGGAGGATGTCGGGGGTCCCTGTGGTCTTGAGCGGCTGCTGAGGGCAGGGAGATCTTGCAGCCTTGTCTTCTTGGGCCGGCCCCGCTTTGCTTGCATCGCCTTTTGGGAGGAATGGGGCTGGCTCCGAAAGGCGGGTCTGGGCAGCCCTTGGGGGGGGAGCGGCGTTGTGTTTCTCGCTGCCCCGGGTGCGGTTGCCTTCCCCGGCTGCCAGGGCACACGTCGGGGCCGGGGGGCACTGCACGGCCCGGGAGTATTCCCGGGGGGGTTCTCCCCGTCGGGGCCGGTGCCGGTCCGGGGGGGGGGGGGGGGGTCCCGCTGGA
>NW_008825271.1:4905620-4908606 GCF_000699105.1 Pygoscelis adeliae
CTGGAGGGTTTGGGCACCCTCCAGGATAAAGCCCTGAGCGACCTGGTGCGACCTGGGGGAGCCAAGCAGGACGGCACTCTTAAAACACAATGATGTTTTTAAGGTACGTTTTTATTGTTTTAAAGGGAGCATAGGCTTTTCAGCTCCCGTAAATTCATCAAGTGGCATGGACAGTTAAGCCGCTTTAAACCCCTGAAAGTAGCATAAGCGTTTAAGCCACCTTAGATCCTTAAAGCAATATAAGCTGTTAAAACGCCTTTAATCCTTAAGTGCTTAAATCACCTTAAATCTTGGGACTTAGGTGAGAGAATGAGCTGCCTGGAAAAAAAGACCCCAACCCCAGTCCTCTTCCCCCCTGTCCCCACTCAAAAACCTCTGTAAATGTTACCTGATGGGTGGCGGTGAAAGTGAATGGGCTATGGGGAAAATGACTTGAGTCCTCGGTGCTTGCAGGGCGTTAAGAGTCGCACTGCGTTCTAAAGAGCGTGCCTGGTCTGTGCCATCTACGTTAAAACCATGGTGCTGCTTCCTCTTGCTCTCAAGCCTTGGTGTGAACTCAGATCTTCTGTACCTTTTCCTGGCCAGTCCTGGAAGCTGAGAAGTGGAAAAGGAAAAATACATTGACACTTGCAAGTCAGCTAAAGAGTGGGCAAGGCTTGCTTCAACGCAGGCAGTAGTAAATACTATCAATTTGTTAATCTGTCTGTTGCATATTTTTCCAAATCCGCTGTCTTGAGGTCGCTTAGTCCCTTACCTGGCTATGTACTGCACGTGGGGGCCTCTTCGCACACACCCTCCATGACCCATTGAGGTGCTTTGCTGATGTGATGAGCTTGAGGTGAAAGCCACCATCACTGATGGCTTCCCCAGCCTGAGCCCCATGTTCCTTTGTCACCAACCTGCAGGCAGCATCACGCTTTTCGGTTGCAGAATCGTGGGATAACTGTGGCTGGAGGGGACCTCAGGAGACCATCTAGTCCAACCCATGCTCCAAGTTCAGAGTTCAGCTAGGTGGCTTGCAGCCTTATCCAGCTGAGGTAAGGCACCAGCTGGGGTGCCTGCACGCTTACCTGGGACCTGGGAGGCTCGATTCAAGGCTGTGTTGCAACTTCCCTCCCCTTCCTGGAGAAAACTCTGAGCTTTCAGCCTCCGGGCAGCCTGCACGTTGGTTTCCCACTGTGGAAGATGGGAAGACCAAGATGGGTTATCGGCCAGACTGAGAGAAGTGACTTGCAGAGGGAGGCATGCACGTGTGGAGGGCAGCCAAGCCTTATCCAGCATGAAGCACCCACCTTTCCCAAGTGGCTAGATGCTGCTTTCACCCCTGAAGGGGGTCCAGCCCCACTGGCCACTCAATGGTGGGAGTAGCCAGGCCAAGCAGGTTAGGGAGATGCTGACCTCAGGGGCTCCATAACCATAAACGTGGGCTTGAGCAATTACCCTTTAGTTAGTACTGTTGCAGAGGAATGAGAAAGCTGTGGCTTTTTACCTCACTTTCTTCAGCCCATAAAATGGCAGTGGTGAGGACAAAACTGGCTTTCTCCCCATGATGAAAAAAAATCTGATGAAAATGACTGTTTACCTTTAAAAACGGGCTCCAGCATCACACTACCAAAATATTATTACTAATTGAATTTCACAATTGCATTTGATAGGAAAAAGAATAGGGTTGCACAGGTTTTGACAGGAGGCAGCTCAGCAACAGATGCCTCCTGACTCTGTTTCGGTGGCTGATAAGGTGGAATTTAACGTTTTCCAGATCTGGGACTGGGCAGCGGTCTTCTTTTCTGTTACCACAACATTTAAAAGCTCTGTTGTCAAAAACTGCATGTGCTGTAGATATATCTTTCTCCCTGCTCCCTGTTCTGAAAGGAACCCTAAAAAATAATTTATCTTTTTTTGCGTTCTGTTTGCAACGCTCACTGAAATGCAGCAGCAAATGCCTGGTGCGAGCGAGTGGCTCATGCTCGCAGGGTCCTGAGCGTGTGCCCGAGCAGCACAGGTTGCTGCTCAGGGGGAAAAATCATATTTGGGCTATGGAAGAAGAACCTCTTGGTGGCGCTTGTGCACACCATGTTGTTTTTTTCTTTGTCCAGTGACACCGGATTGATCTTCCAACGCGCTGTATTTCTGCTCGCTGCTGCTCTTCTCCAGAAACGCTGTGTTCGGGGACTGAAACTCTAGACCACCTTTAATCAGGGTTTGAGGTCACGAAGGGGAAAGATCAAACTGGGGCTGATTACTTTCAAATGGAAACAAAACCAAGTCACAAGGAGTTTTCTAGGTTTTTTTATTTTTATTTTAGTGGTCATTCCCTCAATAGTTTCCCTGAATTTAGTATCTTAAAATTTTCAGGCAAGTTTTTCCAATTTGGAATGTTTTCCATAGGAACATTATTAAATATTATTCCAAGCCTCTGTTTTTTAATGTTGCATTGTACTTTCCTCAGTTTATATTAATGGCAAATATAGGTGCTTGGATGCGGTATTATACACACACACACACACGTGCATATAAATCTAGATTTATTTGCATGCTAGTGCTTTAGGAAGTTGTGATCCTTCAAATTTATCTGACATACGTCTATATCTGGCTACAGTTTTTGTCATGGTGAGCATTTTTGCTCACACAGAATGTCTGTTAGCGATTACCGCTCCCTTTATTATCTAATCTAAATGCTGGATGACAATTAAAGATAGCAGAGACCATGCCCTAGAGGACTACAATTGCATAGTACCTGGTGTTCCTAGTGTATTTTATTTAAAAAGCTATAATGTAATATATCTTTCCTTTCTTCCCCCCAGCTGTTATTTGCAGCCTGGTAGTAGCTAGCACCTTGAGCAGGGAGTGGGGCCCCGCTGTGTGAGCCATACAGAAAGGCAGGATGCTTATGCCGAGGGGTTTGGGCTCTGGATAGGGCACGGATGCTGCAGGAGGGAAGAAAGGAGAACTGCTTCCTCCGCCTGGGCAGGGCAGCATGAGGCAG
>NW_008825271.1:4908635-4963748 GCF_000699105.1 Pygoscelis adeliae
TGGCCACAGCTAGAGTTTTGCAGTTGTTGCCGGTCCTGAGGGGTCTAGCTCCAAATTTTACTCCCCAAATCGGGACTTCGGCAGGCTTCGGCCGTCTGCATCCAAGGTTGCTGTAATACTTCCCCTGATGAGTGGCCAAAGCCGTGAACGTGTGGTGAGTTTTGGCGTGGGTCTACATGCTGTGGGGTCATGTAGTTCTGCCCATGCATGGGCAAAAAATGGCCACCTCTCTGCTGCTGTGGTGCTTAACAGAGAAAATGACTATAATGTGTGTGAAAGAGAGGCAGGTATAGAAACTCATTTTCGGAACCAGTTGCTACTTCAAAGGGAATGGTCAGGTTTGCCAGTAGATAGCTAGTCTAATGGCCTCAAGGTTTGGACGCATGTTACTTGTCAAGAGAAATTATTTTAACATAATAATTTGTAGTAAAACATTTTTAAAAAATAAAATCAAGAGAACTTGTTGCCCAAAGCTATGCTATTTAAAACTTTATTAAATCTGATTTAAAATAAAGGAATGAAACAATCGGATCAATCTGACATCATGATCAAATCAACAAATTAGTCTCTGTATTGGATTGGAGTTAAATTTCAAAGTGATTTAAATAATCAAAATACTAGTAGGCATGTAATCAGTAATTAAAATATATTTGCAGACTATAAAGTTGGTATTTCCAAATATTAAAAACATCCAGATGTTTGAGGCCAGTTCTGAAGAAGCTGACCCAGAAGCAGTTTGGGTGTCATGGCTTACAATGGTATTACAGCTGCAGTTTCCAGGAAGTTCAGAAATGACTGAAAAAAGCAGCAACAACAGTCACTTAACATGTATTCATCAGCCATGAATAAGTTCAAACTTTTGGTCATCATTTCCCATTTTTTCCTTCCTCTACTAGTCTCGTGCTTTCGAACTAGAAATTTACAGTTTTACCTTCCTGAACTTAACACACAAAAGTAAACGTGGAGAGCCTCATAAAGAAACCCCTGTCTGAAATACATTTTAAACATGGTCTTCTTCCCCATGTGTACTTTTTCTTACTCAGTGCATGCAAATTCTTACATGTAACATAGGCAGAGGTAAGTTTTGGAACCACCTGACACATTTATTTATTACTTTGGCTTTTTACATACCTTTACTTATTATTTATATAAAAGATATGTCTGTTTCTGTTATTTTCAATATTCTCAGCTCTCCGTTGTCTGTGTGTCTGTGTGTCTAATCCATCTCAGCCTCCATCTGCCCAAACACAGATTTCCTCACAACATATTTCCAAGCCGAGGCTTGGTTCGATCAAGTTTCAACCCTACCTAGTAGTGCTGGGTCTAGTGGTTAACGTTTATGTTCTGCAGGCCACTTGGGTCAGAGCCCTAGGGCTCAGCACTTTACTAGCCGTGATGACTCTGCCCAAATAGTTTGTGAGCTGAACCACAAGCCATCGTGGCTGAGATTGTAGCTGGGAAGGGGTGTGGGTAAGGCAGGGTAACAGCATGCTGAGGAAGGGTGCAATTCCTTGCCATGCACCAGCTTGACTTCTTTGCAGAAAAAGAGGCTGCTGTCCCACCCCAAAGCTCATCGTGGCTTTGCGGAGGTAGAAATCATGCTCCTGACCAAAGGGGCGCTTCCATGTGAGTCAGCAGGGCTGTTCACGCATGGCATTTATACTGCAGCAGGGGAGGCATGATGTAGATATCGGGAAAAAGGATTGTTGTGCTTTTCTCCTACCTCATTATCTTAATTTCCTTCTTGAGAGATTGTGATGTGCTATAGCAGCAGCTTTGCTAGACAGAAAGCTTGCTTGCCAGTTTTATTGTGGACCTTTATTCAGATACTCTTGTATGTTTTTTATGTGATACGAAAGTGCTGCAGGCTGAAACTTGACAGTGAATTAAACCTAGCCAATGGATCTGACCTTGGGATCCAAGCCATCGATGCCTGGTCTTCTGGTCTGGATGAAACTCTGCTAGTTTTGAGGGAATTGAGTGTCTTGCAGCCCGTGTTCCCAACTGGTATGTAGCTGGCTTAGTTGACACCCTCCAGGGAAAATTCAGATTCATGTTTGGAAAAAAAGATGAGAATGTAATTCTCCAGTTTACTTGTGTAATGTTTTTTTCCCATGAGGTTTCAGGGCAAACAAGGTTTGTTTAGTCCCTGTAAGTAAAGTTGTAGCAGCAAGTGTGTTAGTGTCAGCTTAGTATTAATATTTACATCTGTGAGTAAATGGTGAAATGATGTTGTTTTGAGTAGTTCTATAAACATTGAAAATAAAGGTACTGTGGTTTACAGACGTGTATCCTTTGCTACTTAATAACGTATAGAGTTACACATTTGGAGCTTGAAAGTGTTCACACTGATAAAGATGAACAAATCTGGTTTGGCACAAGTTATATTGAAAACGATACTTCAAATATCAGAATAAACCCATAAGAACAGTAATATTAGGTGAGATCAGAGTTTCCCTTTAACCCAGTATTCTGTCACTTGTGTTTTGTTCTTTTTTCCTTTCCCTAAGGGCAGTAGGCCTCGGTGGACATTTGGATTTCACCTGGTACTGTGTTGCACAGTCAGCTGGGGTGTGCCCTTAATAAGAGAGGCTAATTCTGGGGTCGGGTCGTTAGCCAGCTCAAGAGTTAGAGCATCTTACGTGGTCAAGCATGCAAACAGCTGCCGTTCCCTCCTCCCAGCTTCGAGCTTTTGTACGCGCTCAGACCCGATGTATACAGCAGTTTTCTGACAAAAGTCACTTGCTGGTCGGGATAGCCCCAAATCCACGGAGAGCCCTCCTAGGGCGTCAGCCTTCCCCACCCCAGGGAACGACCGGGCACATGATGTTCCCCGGGTGGTGAAGGTGTCCTGCACAGACCTCTGCTTGATGGGGAGCTTGCAGGCACAAGCTACTGTGCTCCAAGTGCACATCCCCTCCTAATTGTTTCCAGTGACAGGGTCAGCGACCTCGCCCTGCTGTTACATCATCTAATCGACCATCTTAACGGGGACGTTTCTTTTCTGCCTAGTTCAAAAAGGACCTCCTGACAGGTCCCAGGGAACCTTTCTCCCTTCCCCAGCAGCTCCCGCCCGCTGAAGGCCTCAGTGGCACGCCTCCCCGTGCGATTCGGGATTCCTCCCTCTGCTTTGTGTCACCGGCCATGGGCAGTTTACGGCATTGTTAACCTCCCCCTTTTACTATAGAAGTATTATCTTCCAGCCGTGGCTACTAAAATCCGGAGTGCTGTGGTCAAAATGGAAAAAATGAGGAGGGGAACCTTAGGGGAATTCCGGCCCTGGTGAGGAGTGGTATCGGTTAATACCAGCCTTGGCTCCTGTGCTTGCACCGAGTGTGCTTCAGCACTGAAGATGATCTGCTTGCAGTTCGCCTGAGATGTAATTGCCTGCTAAGTGATCAGAAAGATGGCAGGAAAAAAAAAATCTGGGTCTGGAGCTGCAGCTCCCACGTGAAGACGTGCCAGCCTCTACCCAAATTTGGGGATTAAGGCGTAGCTCTACATGGGGGACAGGGAAGAGTCTAATCCACACAGAAAATTGCTTTTGTTCTTTGGTTCTATGCCGGTCTCCATACCTATGGAGGACATTTGCCCTGAGTTCCTGAGGAGGGCTTTTGCATTAGATCTGTGTTGCCTGGTGTAATTGTACTTGTACTGGTTATTTTAATAGCTTTCTTACTCATGCTCTGGGTGGGACTGGCAAGACTGAAAGGAATCTGTGTAGCTCTTCTGACTGCAAAGGGAAAATAATCGGGCTTTAAAAAGAAATCTCATCGGATATAATCATCTGTGCTTTTGAACTGTTTTGACAACAAATTTCCCCCCTTTGCTATCTACCAGAGTTCCAGATGCAACTAAACGTGCTCCTGCTCGCTAAAAACCAGAGCAGCTCTGCAGCACATATTTCATTAAGGGGAAGGCAGGGAATAGGTAAAAAAAAAAACCTAGTAGAAATAAATATGTATTACGGTGCTCAAAGCATTCTTTTTTCCCCTTGAAGTATTTCTTAGACCAATTATGTGAGAAATTCATTATATGTGAGGATTTTGTAATAGCGAAGTGAATTAGCTGTTTGCAGACCTGCTCCCCTCTGTAAATGGGAACATGCCATATGACAGTGGGCCAGATTTTACTGTTCTAGGCATTACTGATATAGCTGTTTATTCTCCGAACCTGGAAGAGATCCAGCAGGATTTAGTTTTATGAGGTTTAATGTAAAGGTGTTGTATTTCATGAGATGAAATCATAACACAGTGGGTTTGCAAGAATTCTGAAAGATTATTTTTTCAGAGTGTTGGCAAGCACAATTCTCCTGTGAATTACGTGTCTAAAAGAGAAATATAGATCTTCTTTCATTGGGTTGAAATGATAACTAATCCTTAATCCTTCCTAGATGGCCTGTGTCATTAATGCTGGCTGTGCATTTAGAATGTGTGCAGGTAACAGCTTTAATTCTGTAATGTTATGCAATGCGCAGCTGTGCCTATAGCCATAGGAGCTAGCCACATAGTTGAAACGCCTGCTGTTGTTTTTGGGATATGTCTGAATTTTTTTTTTTTTTTTCTAGACCTCTTGGTTTTGTGAAGAAGAGAGAAAAGCATCTGGCATCTCTGACCTTTTTATAGTTGTAGAAGACCTATTAACATTATTAACTTTATCTGCAATATGTCCATGAATACTTATCTTATGCTTGAGCAGAAGATTTTCCTTTGACTATTTGAATGTGGAGAATGATGACTATTGAGCAGTTCCTTGAGGTTTCCCTTCATATGTTGTCTTATACATTAAGCAGATGAGATCGCACTGATTTAATGGTGTCAATTCCCAGCTACTTTTCTCTGCTTTACAGCAATGTGCGCATATGCTCCCTCTTTAACTTGCCTCGTTCTGGGAAAGCAGAGGGGGGGGCTCTATGAAAGAGACACAGGGCTGGGAAAAACCTGCCTTCTGTTTTCAACTTTGCTTAATTCAGTGTGATTGTGAACAAATCGTTGCATCTCTCTGTATATGTTTTGTTTTCTAGTAAAGGGTGTTATGACATTGTCAGAATCAATTCATTAATACCCATACGGCACCCCAAGACCCTTTGAGACTCCTGCAGCACTGAGCTCTGGATGATGATGATGATGATGATGATGATGATGATGATTATTATTATTATTATTATTGAGCCCAGCATGTGGGGACGCTCAGCCCTGTTACCAGTCTAAGCAAGGCTCGGGTTTCACTGGACAAAGTTCACAGATAAAGCAAAAACCCTCAGTCGTGCCCTTTTAGGACAATATGTCTTCTGCCTATGAGGGAAGTTTGCACCTTGCTGCTTGCAGTTCATTAATTTTAAACATACTCAGATTTTTGTGTATAAAGTATATCTTTCATAAGGAGGGGACAAATTCTGACAACTTAACACAGCTCTATTTTTAGGAACTATTTTAGGAACGCTTACACCATAATGTATTTGAACCTGAGTCATTCACTGGTAACATCATGCTGTTGGTATTGCACATGGTGAGAAGAGGCAGTGTATCAGTTCCTTTCTTGATCCTCATCAGTTATTTTACCCTTTTGTTCATGCTTAAATTGGAGGTGATGATAGAAATGTGTAGCTATGTGTTACTTTTTGGGTTAGATTTACATAAATCAAAAAAAGGGCCTGACTTCTTGTGATGCAGTGGCTGTGGCACTAACAAGGTACAGCTTTTTCCCATCTGTGGGTACCAGATCAGGACTGGTTTTTAAGTTATTCCCTTCTCTAAATTGCTAGTTCATTATGGGTGATGTCATTTAGTATTTACAAACATATTCCTCTGGAGGAGGGGACTTCACGCACTGCGGTCCTCATGTGGTGGCTGGGAGCTTAAGTTCAAAACATCTTCAAGCCGGGCATCCATAAATCAAGCACTGCTTTTGAAGGTATAAGTTTGGATATCCCAAATTGTGACTTACTGTATGTTGATTTCAGCACAATATGTTCTTAATTATTGGGTATCCTTTCAAGTTGCTGGTCCCATAGATGAAGTGGCCAGAAAAAAGAGGGTGGGCTTGAATATACACAGATAAGGTTATTTCTTGCATTAGGTTTTCTCTCTCTCATATTCCAGTGAAGAACCATTGCACAGAAACACTTGCGGAAACGTTACAAACTACAAACAAGTATGAAGTAAATAGTACTCTTAACTGCGACCTTCTGATCAGGAAGAAGTAGATGAGGCTCTCAGACAGCTGGAAGGACCCTCATGTTCACAGGCCCTGGTCCTCATGGTAGACTTCAACCACCCCAATATCTGCTGAAGGGACAACACAGCAAGGCACAAGCAATATAGGAGGTTTCTGGAGTTCATTTATGGTAATATCCTGATGCAGGTGATCAAGAAGTCAATGAGGGGACATGCTCTGCTGGACCTCATACTTGAGAGAAGGATGGGCTGGCTGAGGAGGTGTAGGTCGGGGGCAGCTTTGGCTGTGGTGACCATGAGATGGTGGAGTTCAGGATCCTGAGAGGAGGGAACAAGGCAAATAGCAGGACCACAGCCCTGGACATCAGGAGAGAAAACTTGGGCCTGTTCAGGGACTTGCTTGGAAGAATCCCTTGGGATATGACCCTGGAGAGAGGAGGCGTCCAGGAGAGCTGGTAATTTTTTTCCAGGATCACCTCCTTCAAGCTCAATAATGGTCCATCCCGATGAGCAGGAAGTCAAGCAAAGGCAGCAGGAGGCCTGCTTCTAACTAACCTCAAACATAAAATGCAGCATACTGGAGGTGGAAACAGGGACAGGTGACCCGGGAGGCACATAGAGATGCTGTCCAAGCATGCAGGTGTGGGGTTAGGAAATCCAAAGCCCACCTGCAGTTGAATCTGACAAGGGATGTGAAGGGTAACAAGAAGGGTTTCTACAGGTACATCAGCAATAAAAGGAAGTCAAGGGAAAATGTGGCTCTGCAGCTGAATGGGGCAGAGGACTTGGTGACAAAGGACACAGAAATGCCTGAGGTACTCAATGCCTTCTTCACCTTGGTCTTCACTAGGGCCAACTCAGTTTAACCTCTTCATTAATGACCTGGACACTGAGACAGAGTGCACATTCAGCAAGTTTGAAATAAAGTGTATCATCACCTCAGGTGATAAAAAACTAGGAGGAGTGGTTGATAGACCAGGTGATTGTGCTGCCATTCAAACGGACCTCGATAAGCTGGAGAAATGGGCAATAAGAATCTCATGAAGTTCAGGAAAGCAAAATGCAAAGTCCTGCACCTGAGGAGGAATAACCCCAGGTTATTCATCAGTGCATACTGGGGACTGACCATCTGGAAAGCAGCTTGGCAGAGAAGGACCTGGGGGTCCTGGCAGACACCAAGCTGACTATGAGCCAGCAATGCACCCTTGTGGCAAGGAAGGCTAACAAGTATTATGGGCTGCATTAGGAGTGTTGCCAACAGGTTGAGGGAGGTGATCCTTCTCCTCTGCTCAGCACTGATGAGGCTGCACCTGGAGTGCTGTGTCCAGTTTTGGGCTCCCCAGTACAAGAGAGACATGGATGTACCAGAGAGAGCCCAGCAAAGGGCCATGGAGATGATGAAGGGACTGGAGCATCTCTCCTATGAGGAAGGGCTGAGAGAGCTGGGACTATTCAGCCTGGAGAAGAGAAGGTTCAGGGCAGGTCTCATCAATGTGTACAAATGCCTGAAGGGAGGGTGCATAGAGGATGGAGCCAGGCTCTTTTCAGTGGTGCCCAGTGACAGGACCAGAGGCGATGGGCACAAACTGAAACACAGACGGTGCTGTCTGAACATAAGAAGAAACTATTTTACTAAATGCTGGCTGAGGTTGCCCCGGAGACGTTGGATCTCTCCATTCTGAGAGATATTCAAAACCTGACTGGACATGGCCCTGGGCAACTGACTCTAGGTGGCCCTGCTAGAGCAGGGGGTTTGGACAAGGTGACCTCCAGAGGTCTCTTCCAACCTCAACCATTCTGTGAGTCAGTGCATTTTTAAAGTCACAAGGAGTATGGCTGCATGGGACAGATGGAGCCAGCAGTACCTCAGGAGAAACTGGTTGTCAGAATCTAGAGTCACCATTCTTGAACAGTATAATTGACTGTGGGTTTTGAGGTTTTGGAACACCATGAGTACATGGGCTCGTATTCTGAGAGCACATAAAACATAGCGCTGAGCATCCCCTGGTAAAAATAAAACAATCAAGCTAAAAGCCCGCCTGTCTCATAACAACAACATGACGAAACATGAAATGTTCTTTTCCTTGGAATTCCAATTTTCTATGATTTATTTTGCCAGTCTGTAATCAGAAATAGCTGCTCCATCAAAGTAGGGAATGCAAATAGAGATGAGGTCAGAGTTCGACACAAAAGTGATGTATGAGCTGGAGTCAAGGAGGAATTCTGAGCTCCCAGAATAGAAAACATGCTGTAAATAATGTATTTTCTTCAAGGCGAGAGGAGTTGCAAATTCTTAAAGTTATGGGTTATAGGGGAAAGTGAAAAGATGATTTCTAGAAGGTAGTCAATGTCAGAGCCATCATTTATCTCTAGTGGCCATTTAGAACAGCAAGTTGTTGTGGTCTCTTGTTAGGTTTTTCAATTTTCCCTGGTTGGTATACCAGAAGGTAATTAATAATGAAATTAAATTAAAATGAAAGGTCTTAGTTCAGGGTATTTTTGCTAGTGGGCCTGAGAGAAGAACTTGACTCTGAAAATACTGGGAGGGTACAATAGTTTTCAGAAATCAGATTCCTCTCACAAAAGAATTACTTTTAAAGTATGGAAAAATATTGCCGCTTTGTCTGCTCTGGGGATGAAATATATAGGGCTTCAGAGGAGATGAAGCCTTCTGATTGTGCTGAATCCAGTCCTTACCCTAACAAATCTTCAGGCCATTTGTTCATACTGCACACTCCAACCAAATCCCTCGGCTCCCTTGGGTAATGGCACCCTTTGGACACAGTCTGCCATTCATTAAGCGCTTTGCTGCAAGGAGCCCTTTTTTATTAAACTGAATCGCTCAAGCTTTGCTGGAAATCCCAGGTTTTGTCTGTGTGCGTGTGCATGGATATACTTGCAATAATTCCTGTGTTTAACTCTTCCCCTGTGTGTGCGTGAATGTATGTGTGTATGTGCGTGCTGTGTGCATGTACACAGATTCTGGTTGTGTGGGTGTATATGGATTCTGGTTGTGGGCACACATGTTCATGCACACACACACAGAGGGAAGGTTGCATGCAGAAGTTGTTTTCTTCCCATTTTACACAGCCACAGGGCATGCATACTCATCTTCATCACAGTGCATCTCCACAATTGTTTCTCTTCTATTATTTTTTGGAGGGGGGAAACGCATTTTAATTTTTAGTGCAAACATGCACAGAGATCTGAGCGGTGTAACCAGCTTTCCTACCAAGTGTCCTGCAGCTGCTGTTAGCCGTGGGAGCACTGCTTTGGGTTTCTGTTCCCCGCTTAGCTGCCGATCTTCATGTAGAAATGTAGTCTCTCGGGCTGCTACCCTTCTGTTAGATGTTAATGCAGTTAGCCAGTAGGGAAAAAAAAGTAGGGGGAGGAAGTGGAGACACCTTCTCTGCTACTATGTAAGCCCCATCCCTTTCAGAAATCAGGGTAAAATCTAGGGTTTTGAGGTGGGAAGGTCAAGGGGCAGTCGGTGTGCTGGCATAGGAGGAATCACTACTGCATGAAATACAGAAACGATAGTCGCATTGCTGTTTACTTTTTTTTTCATTCTTTCCTTTTTTTTTTTTCCTCTTAAGATTTGTTTGCTTGTCCTAGCAATGAATCAAATAAAATCAGAAGGTTAAATAAGTGGCATATGTTTTTCTTCTGTAATTCATCAGCTTTTCCATTGCAAGACTGTCCCAGACTTTTGGAATCCATCTGTTCAGTTACTGTAAACCTGGGTTTCACCCTCCTGTTGCCATAACAATTCTCTCTGCAGGAGCAATAGGAGCTGGAGTGATTGATGAGATCTCAACTTACTATCCTCATTCAGCCCAGGAAGAACATAACGCTGGGATAATTGACCCATCATTTCAGAGCTACATGTAGGAAGTCCGGCAGATAAAAGACACTTTGCATCTGATTATAAGCTCTTACAGCAATTCTTCTCTGGTGGAGCTGCACTGGCTTGAAGCTGGGTTTCTATGGGTATGTATGTGAATTCAAAATCGGGCTCCATTATTTTAGCTGACACGAAAGAAGGGGAGAAGTTGCTATAGACAATCATAACTCCTAAAGTTTGGAAGTGATATCTTGGATAGTTTCTGTGGAATAAGGGAGGAGCTGTGGATGACTTAATACTGGATGGGGACCTTTTCCCCCAAGGTTGAATACAGAAATCTTTTTGACTGTAGTTGTGCAAGGCAAATCAGAGCAGGTGCGCTCAAGAAAATATTTACTTCCTATAGCAATAGTCACATCGGGCAAGAAGTGGTTCTGGTTATGAGCTGTGTAACAGGAGATGATGAAGGGGCTGGGAGTCTCAGCTCCCTCTCTTGTTTGTGAATTGCTTCTTTTTCTTTTGGAGTGACTTCCCTTTCCGCTAGCCCTTTGCCTTTGCCTTCCTGACTGTATCATACAAAGTGTATTCACTGTAGCATACAAAGAAGAGCTGTCAGTCTGCTCTGCTCGCAAGCCTTCATTAAGAGTATCAGCTAGTCTATTCCTGGTCATTCCTCCATAAGCACCAGCTAATAAAGCCCCATCACTGAAAAGGGGTGTTACGATTCTGTGTAGAAGTTTCTTGGAGGTATGCTTGGTTTTGGTCCCCCATGTTTGCACGGTGATGCAGAGGCTGCAGTAAGTGTCAGAGGGTGGGTTTGGCTTCTGAATTCCCATATGTGTTTTGAGGTGGGTGTTACACAGATCGCCATCTGGCATCGTGAAAAAGGTAATGGGAAGCAAAGCATATTCATATGACACCATTTTCCCCCAATCTGTTCTCCAGTAGGATGTCACCAGCTATGATGTAAAATTAAGGATTTCAGGCCTAATCTCAAGTTCTGTGTCGCACTTCCAAGGAGAAGTGGCCCTTCTGCATGTCCAGCCGTGCTGGCCATCCAAAGTGCCAGAAATTCATAGGAAAGGTATTATGCCTTTCCCAAACTATTCGGTGTAGATCACGTACCTCTGCAGACGTTTGGTAGAAGCCAAAGGGGCTGCCTGTATTGATTTACTCACGGGGCTTGGAGAGGGCTGTGGGAGTCGGAGTGAACCTCCGCTCAGTAATTTCTTGGACTCTGCAGGGGAATGTAAGCGAGTATCTGCCTGGAGGGAGAGGGAAAACCAGGGTTTTAAGGAAGATCACAATCTGACTTCTCTTCGATCTGTGAAACTAATACACTTCTTATGCAGAGCACCTCTAGCTGCGGGGTTTTCACTTCCCCCTTGCTTCCCATGAAGATGTCTGGAGTGTTTTCTTTATGGTACAGCCTGTGCAAGGTTCTGTTGATGAATTAGGTAATGTTTGAATTTTATATGAAAATTTGTGCAATTATCTCTCAGAGCTAAGGGGAAGGCCAACACGTCCATCTTTGATCAAATACACATGGTTTCATTTTCCACTGCTCCGCACACGCAAACTTTAGTGCTTTTTAAGTTGTACTCACGTAGAAGTTGCTGTATGTGCCATGCAGGCTTTTCGATAAATGAGACCAGTACATGATCCAGTGTTAATGAGCCACTGAAAACTTCTGCAATTTTTGATACCGAGGCCAAGTGCAGTGCCTTTGGAAGCATGATATAGCTGCATGAGTTTAGGTTTTAATTTCTAAAATGTGCTAATGGAAGAAATTAGTTCTTTTACATATTGGAGAATACATCTTTGGCTAGCAGAAATTCTTGAAACCAATTTCCCTTTGCAAACCACACTCTGGTGATTCAGACTGAAGAATGCTTTAAGCCTTTTGTCTGTAAGGTACACGTCTTATGTAGGCTTCTGTTTTAATTTACTGCACTTGTATGCAGGTTTTTCAAACTAGTCACAGTGGTCTCTTATAAATCACAAGAAATAGTCCACCCTCAATACCCTTTCCAGCCCTACACAATGAGTCAAGGCTTGTCAAAGACCATTTTAGAAATCTTGAATAAATCTGACATTATGTTGAGACAGCTGTTAAATATATTTCTTTTTTCCCCTCAGGTTTCCTTTCCCTCACTATGAACAATGCAATTGGTTTAGTGCTATTTTTAGCCCAACTTTTCATTTCAGTCATATGTATTCCTACCTTCCATGCACACTTAAGTTAATTTATTCTAACATGAAAAATACTGGGAAAGTCACTGCCCCCCACAAAAAGATTTTTACAAGCTGAACTGGGGGCTAGCTGTTGCACATATACACTCCAGATGCCCAAGCCCACCATTAAAGGAGTAAAATCTGATTTCAGGGTGCAGTCTGACTCTTATGCACGTCTTCCCTAAAAACAAATGTCCCTTCGAAACAAAAATCTCAGCAGATGTGCCTAAACTAACCCCATGTCTGAGGGCAGTTTTCTTCAGTGTGTGGAAGGGAGAGTGGAATCTGCTGATCTTCCTACTTGTTTAATAGGCTTTTACCGAGCATGAGAGGGTAGTGGTGGGGTGTGTGTGTGTGGTTTTGGTTTTTTTTAAGAAAGCTAATAGTGAAGAACAGAGGCCTCCTTCTGTTTATCACTGATAACCCCATCGTGTCTCTCTGAAATTGGTGGGAATTGTGGTGCTCCTCAGTGACAGCGTGACCAGATCACGCTTAGGCTGGCGATAATCTTCTTTCCTTTTGCAAGCATCCCTTTCTACTCCTGGTTTTCTTTTGTAGGCTGGCTTGGAGGTGAGAATTTCAAACTAGTGCGGTGGTGCATGTGGGGTAAGATACCTGCAGTCTCCCAGAGGCTTGTTTCCCAGCGCCAAACCGCTCATGTTCTTCAAGAGCGATCAGGAAAGGTGCACTTCTGCTTGAGGGCAGAGACGCACACACTGAGCTCAGGTAGTTGGGCAAAGACCCATGTTCCCAGGTGATGTACCAGTGACCAATGCATCGCTAATGGTGACTGGTAGTGAGTCAGGAACGGGGCAAATGTGGTGGGGTCACAGTAACCCATCTGTGCTGGTAGTTAAATGCATGGTATGCTCTGCTTTCTGTTTCTAAGCAAAGGAATAACATCACTAGCTTGGAAAAAAAATGGAGAACTGTAACTCCTCTATTGTTGCCTTTCCAAAGGGGATTAAATAAGACAATAACTAATAAATAATATACAGAGCGTATGGGTCTGTCTTCAATCGGAGTTTAAACAAAGAGGTCTGGGCTTTTTAAGTGCCTCCTCAAATGTGCAGCTCTCTGGAAACATTTCTTGCCAGAACATCCCTGGCATTGCAATAGATGGTGCTTCCTCCCCGGGCAGCGGTAGCCGGGCCTGCTGCGCCGGGGTGAGTGAAGGAGATGACGGGGTGGTAGTGACAAACCGCTGCCACCGCACCGTCCCCGTCATGGCATCATGGCTCTGTGTGTGGGCAGCACCGTGTGTGTGCTTGCCGGCCGCATGTACACGCGGCGTGGCCCAGCACTTTGTTACTGGGGCACCTGTGCCCTAACCCGCTGCTGCAGCCCCGTCCCGCTGGCTGGGGGACAGCCCCTGCACCCCGGGAGGAGGACCACTGGGATGCCAGCTGGCTCCTGCATGGGGTGAAGGATCAGGAGCGTGTCAGGCAGTGTTGCAGAAATGCTCTCTGGACCTGGCTGCCGGTCACTGGAGAGAATCACAAAGTTAGGGAGGTAGTCAAGGCTATATGTGAGAAATTAGGTTTTACACCTAATCTGGGCATTGGGGGGTCCTCCTTTTTTTCCTGTAGACCAGAGAGGTGAGCTCACCTGCTTTTTATTCACTGCCACCCTGCTTTCTGCGCTACAGTGCATGCTTTCTGTAATACATAAGGAAGGGTGGGAGACTTAGACATCATTCGTGTTGTGTCTGTGGCCCTCACAATTATAAACTTCCTGAGATCAGAGGCAATAAATCCTTGCCAATTAGAAGGCCTTTTAATGTCAAGTTGTGACTAATAAACATCTGAACTGCAGATGTGGTAGTGTAGGTGTACCTGTTGCCTGGACCTTTTCTAACATTAATTACTCTGGCAAATGCTGATAAATGGTTATGCACCTTAGCTGTTTCTGAGGATAAAATAATGCACCTTCTCTTTGTTCCTTGTCTATTAATGGAGTGCAGAGATGTCAGCCCAGTTAAAAAAGCAGATTTCTGTTCGAGCCACCATTTTAAGCTGTGTGTTTACAACTGCAGAACAACGTCATTTGCCTATTGTGTGCTTTTAAAGATGTGTTTCTGCAGACACAAATACCAGAATTCAACATTTTAACTAAGGAAAAGCTTAACTTCTGGTGAAAATGAAAAACGGAGCCCCAGCAATGCACAAAAACACAGCTTATACAGAACTCAGATGTTTTTGGATGCCAGTGGGTATCAAGATCAGGCATCAGCACTCCTATGATAAAGTTCAAATTCATTATTCCTACTTCTAGAAGCAGTTTTGGACACAAATAGAAACTCTGGATCCTAACTCTGAAATCTGAGACTATCTGGCATCAGCTCAAACTTTAATGACTTGACATCTCTTTGTTCACACCAATATCCCAGGGCAAACCAGCCCCATATGAGGCACTTTTTACTCCAAATTCATATCTTAGTTTCATGGCTATGGTAATGACTGAAGTAGCTGATTAGTAATGGCCATCCCCTTTCTGTTTCCCCTGACCTTGGTTCTCTCTTGAATACAGTTTATACCTTTTTTTTTTTCCTTTCTGTTTGGCTTTAGAGTAGTACTGCATCAAATATTACCCATAGTCTTTTGTCCTAAGCATTTCAGATGCCTTTCATGAAGACAGGACCTCCATGCTGTGAAACTCTGACCCCACTGTGGTCCCATCTGCAGTGTGGTTTGATCTCTAGCATTTGGTCTCTTGCTCTGTGTTTCCCCACTGCACACTTTTGTGTGTGTGTGTGTGTGTGTGTGTGTGTGTGTGTGTGTTGGGGGGTGAGAGGAGGGATAGGGACCATTGCTTGAAATCTGGTCTTTTCTCACTCCCTCTTTTCTCCCCATCACCCCAAACCCTGTTCACTCTGACTCCTTAACTGCAAAATTACCCGAAGCAATCCAGCAGAGTATAACGCTGCTTGTGAATTAAAACCCACCTTTTATTAATGTTAAGTCTTTCTCTTACTGTGCTAATGTCTGGAAAGTATTCTGTAGATAGGCCACAAATTGCTTTAGAATATTTTCTTTGTGTTATTTTGCTCTCTTCCCCTGGATCAGCAAGAATATGGTTCAAATATTAATTTTATGGTGTGTCTCTCAAGAGTGGAATATAATGTTCAATTATGCATTCCATCTGCAAGGCTCTGGATGCACAATCCTGCATTAAATAAAAAAAAAACAATGTGTTTTAAAGAAGAAACAGAAAGAAAGGGTATGGCACATAAAAGCAATGGAAGAAGAGCCTTCCATTATGCTTGACTTTGTGTAAAATCAGAGGGAGTTGTGTAAACCGGACAGAAGTCAACTGTCTTAAAAATGGAGTCAATACATGCCTTAGATTATGTCACGCTATTAAAACCTTCCTGCAAGATACAAGTTTAGAAGTAGAGCAATGCCTCAGATAAATATACCAGAGACCTTATGATGCACACATTTCATATGCTCATTCCACACACCCATACGCATGTGTAGGGGTGTTTGTTCCACTTTGTTTCATAAGTCCCTTAAAACTCTGCCTCTGGAAAGCGTCCTTTCACTGTGGGGCGTGGGAAGTGCTCTAGGTGGCTGTAACGGCATTTGCTCCTCCTCGGGATTTTCCTGCAGCAAGAAAACCTGGTCAGGGCTGTGGCCTCTCTCTCTGTCTAGACACATAAAAGTATAATTATTCTGAATCCTTGTCCCCTTACTCAGGGTTGGTGCTTCGGGGTGACACCTGCTTTGGAGTCAAATGGCTATCTTTGTGTCATTCAGCATAGCAGAAATCTCCCTGATGACACTGCCCAAAACACCATGTGTCATCTCTGGTTTTCTCATGGTGCTTTTCCATGTGGGCTGTGAGATCTTGGTGGCTGTGGCACTCCTCACCGTGGGAGCAGCTGGAGCCAGGCTTAGGGCTTTTCCTTGGGTAACGAGGAGATGTGGTGAAAGCCCTGTGTTGAGCACCAGGGCTCTGAAGTGCTGCTAATTGAGGCAAGGCAAACGCAGGGCATTACTTAGCTTGAAATTCAGAGGGCGAGAATGTCTTCAAAGTGGGCCTGAGCACAGAAAGAGATGGTCGCTTTTCAATGCAGATGCCTTGAACACCACTGAGAATAGGTGGACAGGCTCTGGAGAGGGAGAAGCCTGGTGGAACCCGTTCTCCGCTCTCCCTTGGGATAACAACTCAAGCGCTTCTCTGCGTGGGCGCTCGGCCATTCAGGTTTACTAGAAGGAGCATTTCAAGTATTCCTCCTCAGCGTGTCTGCTTTTTTCAGGAAAGCACACTGCTTCTTTCTTTGGCACCTTACCAAGCGCTCTTGGCAAAGCTGTCAAATGTGTCATTGTAATGGGAGGCCTCTTTGCCGCGGTTTGAGCAGTGAGAGCTGGCTGGGAAGCGCGGGGCCTGGCCGAGGAGGACTGGTTGCAGAGAGCTCTCAGCGGAAATCCTTTGACTCTGGAACTTGTTTGCTCTGGCAAACTCCCTGTGCCTGTCTGGACACAATGAGGGTTCAAGACACATGGCTTTTGTTTGGTTTTCCTGGAGGGAAGGCTTTGCTTTTCATTTGGCTGAATTTCTGGGTGGTAGAGAAAGAGGGAGAGAGAGAGCATGCTTCAGGCTGTGTCGATTTTTGTCTTGTGTGGGGGTGATACTGGTGCTTTTTGGTGACCTTTTGCTTTCTGCATCGGATGTCAGTACCACAGAGGCAGGCTCTTCATATGCCTTTGCAAGAGACAACGGAACAGAGGTTTAGGCATTTGAGGAAAGCGCAGGTTTTCCCCACTCCTTGGCTGCAGGTGGAGATCAGATGGATGCTCTCACTCTGTAGCTCCCAGCAGCCTCTAGCTCTTTTTCTACCACCTCTGGGTCATCTGCCACAACCTCACACAGCCCTGACCCACCTGAAGAGCTCTCAAGCTGTTAGGAAAGGGATGGAGTTGGGAGGTGCAGTGTGCAGAAAACCTCAAGTTCTCCTGGAGGAAGAATTACCTGCATGCAGGGAAAATTACTTTAAGAAGATAACACACCCAGCCTCTAGCATGATGTTAAAAAACTGGTGGTGGGGAGAGTGGCTTTGACTTTGCCTGCTAGAAAGCTTGTTTATTTATTTGTGAAATATTTCCACATGAGGCGATGCTTGTAATTGTAGAGTAGTCCTGAGAAGATGAGGCACAACATTTTTTTTTTAATCCATGGATCTAAGGAGAGATCCTAATTTTTAAAAATGCTTTGAAACAATGCCATGCAAAGAATGAGAAGACACACAAACCGGAAGGCACTTTAGCATCAAGTCTGATCATTTTGTCTCCCCAAATCAGATCTGCCAGATCCTAGATCATTTCAGTATGCCTTAGAGGACATGATGCAAGGAAAACACTTAATCAACTTAAAGAGCACAGTAAAGTGCTCTAGCAAGTTATCACAACCTCTACCAACCAGGGATGTTGTGGAAAGCAAATCAGTAAGAAGTGTGATTTCAGGAGCTTCACATGAAAATTGGCTGAAGGTTTGCTATTCTGTGAAGGCTGCAAATGTACAGATATTAAACACTGAGGAGAAACAGGAGTCCTAGAATTTGAGATTTATTTTTCCCCAAACCACTTCTAAACTCTGGAAAAGACTTCAAGGAAGCATCAACCCTGAGCACTGAACACCTAGGGCTGGATTGCTGACCCTCTGAAATCAGCGGGAGATCTTTCACTGATTTTGTTTCACTTCGAGCAATGCACCTCCAAATTCTCAGAAGTCAGATAACAACATGCAATAATTGCGCCTTCCTCCACATAATAGCTGGTGTGATTTCTCGTGAGTTGCACAAGTTGCTTTAAGCACACTCCTGTTTCTCTGAGCTACGCTGTGGTTTTACTGGAAATTTGTAGGTGAGATCACAGCTCCTTCTGAACCAAATGGGTGCTTCCAGTGTGCTAGCACTTCATCAGAAAATACAGAAATGATAGAAAAGTAGGAAGAGGTTAAGTGACACCAGGGAAAAGTGTGAAGGTGCACCATGCACCCAGTAAAACCGATCCAGGGAAAAGACAACAGCCTCAGTAGTGTAAAGGGAAGTCAAGTCATTAAAAGGGATTGCAAGTTGGGTGGTATAATGCCTATAATAAGTCTTTGAAAGTGTTTTTAGCACAATCTTTCTGACAGAAATGAATCTATGGGAACTACAGGCACATTTTCAAATAGGCTGTGGTTTGCTTAACTGTCTCCCCACAAATACATGCCTGGGAAGTGCATTAGGTGTCTCGCTGCTTCTGTTATTAACTCACTTTCCTCTTACCACACTGCTGTGTCTTCATGGGCCGACATCTCTTGAAAGGGCTGAGATTCCTCATTTGGGTGTGTGCAAGCATGGAGTGAGCTGCAGGTGCTGCAGAGCAGCATCCCCCTGCTAAGCAGTGGGAGGTCGTCTTGTCTGGTCAAGGCTTATCTCCCAAAGGCATTTCTAATTGTTCTCATTAATTGTGGTCTCCCCCAGGTGAGGGTGGTAACCTGTGTCACACTCCAGTATCCTGGCTCAATTCAAACTCAGGTAATTGCACTCTGCCTTCCTTGCAAGCTCATCCTGCAGAAGTGTATTCCTTTTCAGAAGAATATTGTTTACTTCAAATGTTAAATTGATGCTTCATGTATTAGAGCAGCTGCAGTATTTCACCCCATTGGAAGGAGAATGATTTCTGTTCATGAAGACTACCACAGTGATCCAAATTTGCAAAGCAAATGGGCATTAGTCATTCCAACAGCAGCATCTTTGCACAGCATCTTTTATCCAGGAACCCCATGAAGTTCAGCCAGGGGAAGTGCAAATTCCTGCACCTGGGGAGGAATGACCCTGGGCACCGGTACATGCTGGGGGCCTGGCAGAGAAGTACCTGGGGAGCCAGCAATATGTGCTTGTGGCAAAGAAGGCAAACGGTACCCTGGACTGCATTGGGAGAGGTATTGCCAGCAGGTCGAGGGAGGTGATCCTTCCCCTCTACTCAGCACTGGTGAGGCCACACCTGGAGTGCTGTGTCCAGTTCTGGGCTCCCTCCCTCTCCCAAGAGAGACACGGACACACTGAAGAGAGTCCAGCGAAGGGCCACGAGGATGATGAAGGGACTGGAACATCCCTCCTATGAGGAAGGGCTGAGATAGCTGGCACTGTTCAGCCTGGAGAAGAGAAGGCTCGGGGGGATCTCATCAATGTGTACAAATACCTGAAGGGAGGGTGCATAAAGGATGGAGCCAGACTCTTTCCAGTGGTGCCCAGTGACAGGACCAGAGAGGTAATGGGCACAAACTGAAACACAGGAGGTGCTGTCTGAACATAAAAAGAAACTCTTCTACTGTGAGGGTGGCTGAGCACTGACTGAGGTTTCCCAGAGAGGTTGTGGAGCCTCCATCCTTGGAGGTATTCAAAACTTGACTGGACATGGCCCTGGGCAACTGACTCTAGGTGGCCCTGCTTGAGCAGGGGGGTTGGACCAGATGACCTCCAAAGGTCTCTTCCAACCTCAACCGTTCTGTGATCTAGGATAAATCCTCTTTTTTAATGTTTTCCTGAAGTGCTTGGAAACAAAGCCACATGAAGAATGGGGACCCAGCTAGGAGTGCTATTTGGCATCACATCTTTTTTGTCCCCCCTGTTTTGTCTCCCCAGCTGAGATCTGCCAGATATACTGTTCAGTCTTGACTTTAAGATCTTCAATAGCACCAGAGCAACAAGAAAGCAGGTGCCAAATAACTAAGTGTGGGAGTTTGGCTGGCCTCCCCCTGGTACTCAGCATAAGGGAGGTTGCAATGCTCTATTCAGCCTTTGATAGAAAACTGCGAGTGCTGCAGTCTGCTTGCTCTCTTTGCATTCATCTCATCTGCCTGAGCCTGTCTGAGTGTGTCTGATGGCTTATTCAGTCAGCAAGTGTTTATTCATACTGTACAAAGCTGCCGGGTGTGTTTGATGTGAGGTGGCCCTTTTACTATTGAGAGTCCACCTGGCCTGTGGGTAGGTCCCGACTGTTGTCTATATGGACAGCAAATCTGATCTCAAGAGCCATCTCAGAGGATTTGTGAGGATGTTCTAGCTAGAGTTAATGCATCATGCAGTCTGCAGGGCACAAATAGGGAGGCAGCGGATCCCAGACCCTGCTTTGAGAACCAGCAGGGCTGTTCCAGCCTCCTTGGGTAGGGGTGAAGGGAGTTTTAGACTCCTCAACCTGCATACCAGCTAAGCAAGGAAAATAGCTTCCTTCCTTCCTAACTTGGACACGGTAAAGGCAAATGCATTCTGGTGACATGATTCTTCCCTGAAGCAAAATGCTTTCAGAGCTCCACTGGCCATATGGAGCTCTGCACACGCAGTTTTCCATGAATATTGCATTAATCCATATTCCAAGTTATGAATTGCAATCAATCCATTCTTGCGCTAACCAAGCTGCAGCTGCTCCCAGCTGAAAAATCTTTTGAACTCTGCCAGACGAAATATTCCAAGTCTTGTTCCAAGGTGCAGTAATTGTCATTGTGGTTCTCAGGCTCTCATACATATTCAATTTAGAGTACATATCGAAATGCGCATTCTGCTGACGCTGAAGCTGGTGCCAATGCTTACAGTGATGTTGTCTGAAGACTAACGAAAGGCCAAAATTGTTTCAATACATGGTAATATGTTGATTTCAACTTTAGTACAGTTAAGCTGTATTGGTACTAAATCATTCAAAACCCAAAGTGGATGCACTGCATGATAAATTAAAGGAAAGCATCAGCTGCAAAGTTTCAGGGTGTATCTGGGCTTCCTCTGGATTTGTGGTGTTCGGAGCTAGGAGACTGCTTTCCTCTGCTGTGAAGACAGGAACCATCTGTGAGTGGGCACGAGAAACAGGATCCAAGTTTTCTTCTGGGTCCCATGTAGTCTAGTTTTACCTTGCTTGTTGTAAGGAAAGAACATCCTTGCACTTTGGGTGTAGACTCCAGTGATCTCACAGACTGGAGGGAGTTCAAAACAGCTATTTTATTTAGAGGTGTGGGTTTTTTTCATTTAATTTTTTCTATCTTAATATTAGTGAGTTATATTTAAACTCTCTAAATTAATAAAAAATAAACATTTTAATGACATAATGTGGGAATTCTCTTCCATTTCAGTGGATGTGGACAAAGTTATATTATTCATATTGAATCCTCTTTCATGTAGATGAGACAGAAGGACATGATTTGTTCACTTTATGAGCTCAGGACTCTCATGTTTAGTGCTAAAGGCTGAGTACCTGACCTTTCAATTTTTAGGCCACTTCCTGGGATTGTTTGAACGCTAGTTGTTTAACATTATTTTGAAAAGAAATTATTAATACCTTATGGTTGGTTTCTAGTGAAGTTGTGCAGATTGTACCAGGTTTGAAAACTATTGAGCCTCAGCCATGTTTTGCCAGTAGCTCTTATTTCTCAGAACTTGAGACTGTAAAACAGTTTTCTTCTTCTTAGTATAATGCAAGTATTTAAAAAGGAGCAATTTGATGATTTTATAGGGATTCAAAACCCAATATTCATTCTCCTCTTCCTCATTGTCTTTACATCTCTGTGTATGTAGAATTTTTCATATATGTACATAGAGATATATAAAATCAAATGGATTTCATCAAAATTTGCAAAATAAAAATGGCCCGACCAAACCCTTACAGGGTGTTTTTTCTGTGAACTGTCATTCCCTGCTGGAAACCGGGGGACAAATGCTGAGCAGCTCCCGTGGTCATGCTGTGGCCCTGCTCCGGCTCAGGTGGAGCGGGGATTGGGGATGGGGGTGGCGGCAGGGCAGGGGTGCCATTAGAGCCATATCTGTTGGAGGCTCACCGCTTGCATTGCTGGTGGGTTTAAAGGTGCCTTGGGATTCGGATGAATCCGAGACTCTCATAGGAGCATCTCAGGACTGTAATGGTAGGTCAGGTCTTGAACACTTACTCAGCAAAATTCCAGAGGAAAGGATTATTAGCTCCTGCCATTGCTACTCTGTTTCTGCTCCTCGAATTCCCTTGGCTGCTCCCAGGAAGGACAGTCCATTTGATCTGAAATGCTGAGACAACAGGCATTTTATGTTTAAACATAAAATGACTTTTCTAACCATATATTTGCAATTAAGCTGTTGTTTTTATTAGTCACAAGGGATAATTGCATCCAGAAATTCCCGAAGAAAAAGTTATACTGGGCAAACAATATTACACTGATATTTCAATTATATGAGTAATTTTCTAGCATAGATCAGCAATAAACTTCCCTAAAGGGCCTATTAAACAGGAAGCAAGAAAACAGAGATGGGACAGTTGCCAGATGTTAGTGTGTCTAGTGCTCGTGTGTCAGTTCGTGCCCTCGCTCTTTTTGTCTTTAAGCAAATCAAACAGTCAGCAAAATCCTGCATCACCTGTAGACAGCAGGCGTGCACGGGAAGGCTTTCTTATGGAGAAAGGAGATTCCTGGGGCTTGGGTATGGAAGGAAAGAGTCCCTGGTTCCCACCTTGTTGAAGTCTATCTGCTGAGTATCCTCACAATGGAAACAAGGACATCCCATCTTTCAGTGAGCTTTGGTCAGTAATTGGGAGAATACCTGAAACGTCCGTGATGGGAGCGCTGCTCCCGTGGCAGAGTCTGGGATGATGGACGGCAGGGCTGGGATCAGCCTCCCTTAACTGGGGCACCAATGCTCCTACAGACCCAAACCCTTTGAAATACTATCAGAGGAAGCGGACAGGAGCCAAGAGCTGCCTTATTCACTTGTCAGGTGTAGCAAACACTGTTTTTTCCATTGTAATTCTTCTCTTAACCGCACTGCCATACAAGCCAAAGCCCTACCATAAATTTCTCTTATCCTATCATGAGTGCTTTTATTTCACGCTTATTTCACGCGCTGCCCCATTATACGGTATTCTGGCAAAGCAAACAACCCATTAGGAGGATTTTCTGAGAGGGCCGTTTTGGAAAAAAATGTACTACCAAACATTTCCTAACACACAATCAGGCAGAAAAAATGGTCCCGCATCCCCCATTCCCTGTGAAGTCCAGCTTGGCTTGTGCCGCTTTCTGCTGTGCTGCCTGTGCCTGCAGAACCCTCCTCTCCTCCACAGGCTCAGAAAGTCCCTGCAGAGGCGGAGGGACTCCTCTGCAAAGACCAGCAAGAAGCTTTTCTAAGGGGTCTGTTCAAGAGCAAGCAAGAAAGCCAGGGGTTAGTCCCTGCTGTGTCTCACAGCAGGGCAGACAAACTTCAGTGGTGGCACAGGAGCTGCTGTGGCTGGATGTGATGGGTTATGCTAGGCTAAGCAAAGGGCTACATGTGTGTGCCATACCACAGAGCTATGAGGAGATGTTTGAGCTGGCAAGGATGCTGGAAGCAGCGCAGCTGGCTAGTAGGGTGTGGGCTAATGTCTCCCTATTTCTCCGTAGAGTAGTGGTGGTGGTGGTGAGAGTTTGCTTCAGGATCTGGGTAAGGCAGCTTGCTTTCTGGACATACTCAGTGAGGGAGCTTGGAAAAGGTTGCCCCTGCTCCCTCCTATGCTGTCCTCAGAGCTGCAAAGTCTGGAAAGAGCTTGCAGGACGTATTCTGCCCTCCAGCAGCCATTGCTCTGATCCAGATGACCTCTTCTGTGCCCCAGAGTTATCAGCTTCCCCTAATATCAGAGCTAGAGCTGTATTTTCTTATTTTTTTGTTGTTTTTTAAACTTTCCCACTGGCAGGATTATCATCTGCCTGCCCTGCCGCTTCAGCTTCAACTCATCCTCGCAGCCAGGGGCAGGGTCTCTCCTCCTGCTCCTCCTTGGAGAGCTCTGCCACCGGCTCCCACCTGGAAGCGATGGTGGGCGAAGCCCGTTTCGACATGCTCTGTGTGGAGCTGCTCAGGGGGCTGCTTGTCCCAGAGCTGGGCTCATGCTCGGCTTTTGGGAGGGGGAGAGCAGCAGCACATGGTCCGAGCCGGGAGCCTCGCACACGTGGGATGCGACTCCAGCCCAACAGGTCAGTCGTGCTCTGCTTACCGGTCCTCTCTCCTCCATCTCTTTCCATACTTTTTTTCTTTCTTATGTTCTTCAAGGACAGCTGTTTGAGTGACTAAAATCTGCTAGAAATTAATCTCCGTGAGCTCCTGATTTAAATATGGGCACACTCTGATTAACTTCTAGCTCTGCTTCCACTTCCCCTTTGGTTCCTCTCAAATTAGCCTCTAATTATCTCAGCTGTAATCACCCGGTGTGATAAAGTTAAAGTAATAATAATTCTTTTTGATAGTACAATGTTTTCTCTATGAATGTTGTAGCTAATAAAGACAGAATGCCAAGCTGCTTATGGGAAACAGATTTTTACAAATCCTAAACAAATGCCCCACATAGTTCATGTACAGATAATAAAAGAACAAAGTAACCCTCCTAAGGAAAATTTATATCTTGATAAAAAAATCTATCTGTATATTTATGTTCCAAAATACTGTTTTTAAAGGCCTAGATCCTAATGTCAGTGCTTGAGGCCGAAGTCGGGGACTCGAGACGCCTGCTCAGGTTCCTGCACCTCCCTGGTATGGTGCTGGGCCACGGAGCTCTTCTGCCCTGCAATGCTGAGTGAGCAGTTCAGCACCTCTCCATGCCTTGTCCCATGCAATAGCCGGACAAGGCATTTTTCCCTGTGGCACTCGGTCTGGTAGGTGTTTTTAAACGTGCCTATCATGTTGTGTGTTCACAGGAGCATTTTGCTTTCAGGAAGGAAACCAATGCGCCTCAAAGCTGAACGAAGCTGTAGCCACAGCGGAAAGGGTATGCCAGGGTGCAGCATGGGGAGGGTGACTCGCAGCCCCCTTCTCCTGAAGCTGTGCCATGTCACCTAAAATAAATCAAATTACATTGAAGGGGGGAGTCACAAGTGTGTATGGCTTGATACCTAGTGTCTGGGGCATTCAGATGGGAAAACATAGGTGCACGTGGGGGGACAGTTCTGGGTTGCAGTCCATGCAAGGAGGGCTTATGCGCTTTCCATTAAGGCAGCCGTTTGTTAGGACAGCTAAGCAGAGCATAGAGACTCAGCTCCAGGCTCTTTCTCTTCCCTGGCCTCAATCATTATGGTGGGTGTTTGTGCCTCCTTTCTCTTTCTCAAAGAGCTTTTAACTTGCTTTTTAAAAGTTGCCAACCATTAGTTTTCATTTGGTTGTTTTTTGACCTATTCAGCTGTAAATTTGTGTTGGATGCAGGAGCTGTGCCTGCTGCTTGCACCCCAGGTATACTCAGATAACATCAGCAATGTGATTTTAAAACAAGGGCTTGGGATATCGAGTAATCAAATGGCAGCGAGCATGTAGACTCTTTTCTTGGCTCAGGCAGGCTCTTTCTGTGCCTGAAGCGCTTCATCCCCTCTAGGCTTTTCGTAGCCATGTGTAAAGAGGGGCTTGTGGGGGGTGCGTGAAGTTTACATTAATATTTGTTGAGTTGCATGATCTACAGCAGTGTGTCCTCTTGCTGTAATAACACCAGCACGTTACTGGAAGTCTTTGGACAAATCTGTTATTAGAGTTGACCAGTGCTGTTAGTAAACACGGCCACGCAGAAGCTTTGGGCTAGGCACATGCTATGTATTTGTCGTTGTATCTTTGCCCTCCCTGACTGCAGGGAGCTGTGGAGGCTGGCATGAAAGGGCTGCCACAGACAGGCATTTTCTTACAAGCAGAAAATATTTGTATTAATCTTTAAAAGAGCAAGCAGTGATGGAAGCTGGTTTTGTTAGTTACTGTCTTGGTGGCGTAAATACTGTACAAAGCAAAATAAGGAAAAGAGGCCTTGAACATTGGGGTCTATACTATGTAATTACTGATGTAATTAATATACATAGCTATTTTGGTAGAGTTTCCCCCCCTGCCAGCCCCATGATTTTTTTAAACCAATGGTCACATTTGTATCTTGTTTAGTATCCTTACCTTTACAAATAACTATGGGACATCAAACCGAAGTACAGTCACTGCTACCTTAATGTTACAAATCGGTGGTTAGAACAGATTTGTTCCTGAGCACTTTCAAATCCAGAAGAATGGATACTTCTGGGATCTTTTATTCTAACCAAGAGAAAGTCTTTCCAGCTCAGCATCTAGGCAGAAAAACGAACAACCTAATTAGACCAAGATTTCTCAAGAGCAGGGGAAAGCATTTCTCACTTTTTTTGGCATACTGTGATATCAAACTCGTGAGCTTTATGTAAAACATTTAGGAAAGAAACAGCCGTTATAACAAATGTGCTATTAGTTCTACAATAACATAACTAATTAGGTCCTCGGTTCAATGTGAAAAAACAAATAAAGCACTGCAGTGTGCAGCTTTGTATTACTCAGTCTTTTTCTGCTCTTGAGCAAACTCGTTCTGCGTGCCAAAGGCAAGAGCATTAATTGCATACAGAACCTGTTTATAAATCCAGCACAGCTCACAGTTTGACGGGTGCCACCGCTGTTCATTCTCACCTTGCCGCTGTCCGTAATTAACCTTCCGCAGCTTGAAATTCTCCATGAAATGAAGGATGGGCTCTGGTTTTGGCGGGGGTGCTCTGGCTTGAATTAAAGTGTCCAAACTCCTACTGCATCTCAAAGTCCTTACCTGGCTGTGTGGACAACCAGGGAACAAGCCAAAAGACTCACAGGATCACTCTTCTAGTTAAATAACACTGTGGGCAAGAGGAGGATACGAGGCTTGTTGTGGCTTTCCATAGATTATTCCTTACGACAAATTTGGTACGAGCTCCGTTGCTCCCTAAGGGAGGCATACAGTGTACCAGCAAAAGAGGTGACTGGCTGCCAGGTACAGTTACCTACGTAGGCATGCACTAGTACACATGTAGAGCCAAGATGGGCTTCACATACAAATCTGTCCTCCTCCCCCGATATGTGGGACTAATCAAGTGTCCGCTGGAGTCAGTGGGACCCTCCCTGTTGACCTCAGTGGACAGAGCTCGGTGTCGACCTAGGGAGCATGAGCAGGGACCCTTCCCCATCACCTCCTCTGTGCCACGCACTCCCAGTGCTCCCCTTGTGCTGCCTCTGCTGCTTGCTGGGCCTCTCTGTCAGCTGATTTAACTCACTAAAATGGCCAAAAAATAGGCAAAAGGGAAAAAAAAAAACAAACCCAAAGTAGAAATCTTACATTGGTTTCTGCCTTCTGGAGAGTCATGGCGGTGGCGGGAAGGAGCAGTGGGGCAGCCTAGGACGGGGGCAAGGCTGGGGCTGGGGCAGCAGCAGAGAGATTTGCAGGGAGGAGAGCAGCAGCCCTGCCTTGGTCAGCGAGCTGCCAGACTGCCTGGGCTGCATGTGAAACCACAGCCGAATTCCTCATGTCAATGTCTTTATTTTGGTTATTGTTTGAAGGAGTCTCCTTATATCCAGTTTCCAATCAAAACAACATGTACTCCCTAAAATCTGAGCTTGAATATGAACATGCTGCACTACAGGGACTGAAGTCTACCAGTCGTATAATGTAGATGAATGCCTTTGAAAAACAAATCCTTAATCAAAGTTACACTCCATTTGTTTTTTAAATTTTCATTTTCCATTTAAGTGGCTGTTTCATTGCTATGAGAAGCATTAAGAGCTATTCATGTTTTTCTTCTTGTGGCTCTTTTAAAACTGAACTTCCCTTGTTATTAATGTCCTGGCGGTGGATATTCTCACTTATCTGCCCTGTGCTCATAGCTTGGGTCCAAGATTACCTGTGAAGGGTTTTAGTTTCTTCATGCAGAAATTTATGCATTGTTATTTTAACTATTTGAATGTTTTCATTGTAAAGCACCATTTCTTTCTCACTATATTGTTGTAATTGTATATTAAGTTAACAAGGCAGAGAAATTCTTTTTTTTCTGTTATGTCTTTTTGTCAGTCTGCAGTTAATTCAATATTGACTTGTAAAAATAACATCAATGAAATTATAGATGCAGCAGGGTTGTAACTCTTTTTTTACCCAGCTACTGAAAGAAAGTAAAACAAAGGTGCAAAACGTAGCCAAGTCAAAAAGGCTAATTTCAACATGAGGAGAAATGAGGAAAAGCTACCTAGAAGAAGAAGAAGATACCTAAGAAGATACGCTATGCATGCTAACAAGCCATTTATTTCTACACAGGTTCTGTCTTTGGCCAAAAAGACTGAAGAGGTCACTTTTCTGCTCTGAGTTCCTCCTATGAACATTTAACCAAGGTAAGAAAGTCACTGCTGCAAATTACCTCTGACACTCATGAACTTTTTTTTTCTGTGGGATACCCTTTCTGTTTGAGTAGATCTTTCTTCTACTAATGAATCACCATCTCAAGTAATAGTGAACCCCCAGAATTATCAGATGAGTGTTCTGAAGCTTGGTAAGAAATATGTTTTCATTCCAGCATGGCTTCTTTCAGAGCAAAACAGTACTTGTGGGAAAAGCTGGCCTTTTCCAACACTTCACCTCCTGAAAATGTCAGTGATAGTTTGTTCTGAAATGGTTATTGAAACATACTCAAAGCATGTTATCAAAATGTTTTGTCTAAAAAACCCCAACCATAACCACTTTTGATAAAAGATCATTTCAAAGCATGACTTGACAAACACACAAACCTCAAACTTCAGAAAACAGGAAAGAAATAAACATTCCAAATTTTCCCCAATAAAGCCTTTAAAAAAAAATTAATCATCACCACCTATCAGCTCATTAATCTGTTCAATGAGACAGGCAAAGGGTTATCTCTGGAAAGAGGTTCACCTCAGCTGTTTCTCTGGATTTGCTCATTGCCTCTTGGTACCATCTGGTTTTGAGGGCAGCTCTGCCAACGTCTGCTCTTCTTGGGCATTCAGATCTCGCAGCAAGCTCTCCCATGCTGATCGGTCTCCGTGTCTGCAGCTTCCAGGTGTGGACGTGTCAAGTTCCTTGTCATCTTCAGGCTTCTTTCAGCAAGCCAAATATAAATCATGCAGAGTAATTTTATATGCTGCTAGGCATGTTTCTTACACAAGATTTTACTAGATTCCCATGACAAATCACTCGGGAAACACTTTTTTTTTTGTCTTTTTCCTTTTTCACATTTTCCTTCTACCAACACCAGCAAGAATTCACTGGTATATACCTGGGTGTTTCTTACAAGTTTTTTAAAAAAGTAGAACTTAACCCCCCCAAATTTCTCAGTATTCAGTCCCATCCTCCATGAGTCAAAACCTGCTGGCTGCACAGCCGCGTTCAGGAAAATATCGCTGCATCTTTTCAGACAGAGGCATGAGGGCCTATGTAGTGTTAGGTAATACAGAGGGTTAATGTATTCTGGAAGACCATGAAGAAAGTAAGCAGACGTTCATATGTCAGCGTAGGACAATGGGGTTTTCTGTAAAGAAAACGTTAATGTATGCTTAAGCCCTTCCAAGGTATCACACAGGTCACTATTACGTCATTGATGATTTACATTTTCTGCTCTGTATCATTTTGTATTCCTGGCTTAGGAAAGCACGCTAAAGCTAGATAAATGCTGGGTGTGCTCAAATGGTGTGCATTCAGCTTTTAATAGCTTAATGACCGCTTTCTTCTCTCTCGTTTATTATGGTTACTGCGTGTCTGTTAACAAGAAACTGTTTAGCAGAATTGCACAAGGGGCTGCCTAATGTTTTACTACCAGATTTGCGAGAAGGAAAAGGATGGGACAGAGAGGAATAATTTTAAGAAGTGGGGAATAAACAGAGGCTTTTAAATTTAATTCCTGGCTGTCATCACCCTAATTAGCAATGGGTCTGTTTGATGTTTCAGTTCAGAGAGTGTGAATAGTCCTGCTTTGTGTCTGTCATGGTGATTAATGTCTTCTTCGGTAATAACCCGGTAACACATACAGAGTCATATACTAAATCGATAGAGTATGCTGTCCCAGAACAATTATGTGACATATACCCAGTTACATCAGTGGTGATGTCCTCTGGATTGCTGAAAAAGCAGACTGATGAAATGTTAGGGGTGTCTGCTGATATGAATATACATTGAATTTAATAATAGTTGTTTAACTTCTATTTCCTACTCATTTTGGATTGTTCTCCTCAGCACGGAAACCAGCTTCTCTGCACATTCCACAAGGCAGCAGAAACGGAGGGACAATAAAATCACACCGAAGTGCAGCATATTCATCATGTAATGTGTCTGATCCTTTCCTGGAACTGGTAAGAGAAATGGGGTATATCCCACTGAATCCAAAATGTGGTTGTGCTCATATTACATGCACAATGGCTATGAAAGGCAGATCTTAAAGCAAATCAGTAAATTCATATTCATTTTAGTGGGCTTTTGACCAGCCCTAAGCTGAAGCCTGTGGCTTTGAGGAATTTGATACCTACATTTTTATTTAGCTTTTAAACAATTTCAAGACTCCCAGCGTTCATTTCTTATATTACAGCAACCTTTCTCAGAAGTATTTTCTTGTGCCATGCAAGCTAGAAGATGCCTGGAGTTTCAGAAGCAGATGAAAGACAGCATTATCCACTGTCTTCCTAAAGGAGGTATTTTTTCAGCAGACCTTGTCTTGAAGGAACATTCAGATCTGGATCGTAGCATTTGTGGAGCAGAGCTATCATAAATTGTGTGACTGCTGACACTAACATACTATGCAATATCTTAATTTTTTGCTTATTCATTAAATAGATTAGTATAGAGTTAGATACATAATCAAAGTTCTAATAGGTAATTCTCAGACAGACAATACAGGATATTTTACACCAACGAGCTGCACCTGACCGAACTTCTATGGTACAGCTTTCACTCTGAGAAATGTAGTGCTGTGAAACAACTGGCAAGCCATGCTGGATATTAGTTGCAGTAAGAACAACTGAAGAATTACCATTTAGAAGGCATCGCCAACAATTTCTTCTCTTTTGGCATGACCTATAGGTTACAGTAATTCAGGGTTCTTGCGAGACTTTCACACTCTGACACTGAATGTAATTCCACGCCATGTTAATGGAAGTGAGTGTTCATGCAGATATGTGGTTAGAGTCATGGAATTAATAGCATTTAAGATTTGCATTCCGCACATAAATAGCTGTAACACCCAGCCTCTATACATTTCAATGTAACAGTCAGCCCCTATACATTTCAGTGTATAGTTGGCATACATATTCTCTGTTTTCAGAAATGAGGGAGAAATTGGGTAGTCAAGATCCCACGATCTACCCATAGGAAAGTTAAATACAGATTTTGATTCAGCTGAGTCCTAGTGCAGTAACCACTGCAGAGCACTGTTTCTCATTGGGTTTAAGGAATGCGTGTGAACCGTATGTTTTTCCTCACTCAAGGATAATTGCTGAACTTTCTCTGCATGGCTGAAGATGATGTACATAAAAGGGTGCAGGTTTGGACTGGTAACAAAGATCTGTACTGTTTTTGTTTGCATATAAAGGAGGCATGCATAGATTTTTGTCTTACTGCTATGTATTCCTACGTAGTGTGCCAGTAACTCTTCCTCAGAAAAGATGCAGTTTGACTTTCTGCACAATCTTTCTTAGGCTTTGGCACGCGTGGTTTCACAAAACTGTGCCTAGGTGACAGACTAGGGGCAAGATTTTGGTCTGCTTTTGGCAATGGACCTGCTGGAGCCTGGAGATGATGGTGCTGCTGGAGCAGCACTCTTTTGGGAGCAGAACTATGTTTGTTGTGTATTGTTTGTTTTTTCCCCCCCTGTGAACCATAGGCATGCTAATTGTGAGGCATGCGTCTCTGGTTGAAGGAGCAGATAAGCCCTGCTGGTTGTCCTTTTTGTTTCCTTGTTTGGCAGTAGGGGTGCTGGGTACAGCTGCGGATGGTTTTGCTGATACATACTCCAGTGCATAGTACGTACTCAGAAAGGTGCATTAGAGCTGAAATAAGCTCCTGAAGTTAGCTGCTGCTAGCTCGAAGATCCTGTCCTATCTGTTACTGTTCAGCAGAACTGAGTTGGCAGACTGGACTCACGTTTTTTTAAGATTGGTAACGTTTGGCCTCTCTTTGCAACTTCGGGAACAGTTTTGAAAAACCCACACTTTAAACTCTAACATTGCAAGATACTTGCTTCTTATTTTTACTTTGATCTTTAGTGAATTCAGTTGCTGCGGCTTAGTCTCACTGTCACTTTTCATAGGGCTGGGGCAAAGTGTGATTTTTCTGTTCAGCCTATAATGAATCTAAGGAGCTGATGTGGTTTACTTTTGCCTATTATTTTCTCAGTTCTATTAAATAAGTTAATCGTGATAGAAAATTCAGCAGTGAGACACATAGAAAATCTTGTTCTCTGTGAAATAATTCAGCAGATTTGTTACTTGCCATCCCACCCAATGTTATGTGGTCCTCTTTTATCAACTAGTCTTTTTTGAATATTGCATGAATGCTGTAGATTAGGAAAACTATTTCACGTGTGCTACAGCAGCACTCAGTGTCAGAAGGAGGAAATATATGGAAGTTCAGAAAGCCTTTCATGTTCAGTGTCTAAGAAAGGAAGTAGCCACCGTGAATCATGGGCTGTGCTGACTAACTCCAAAATATAAAGTTTTCATTTGTAAAAGTTTCTGTGAATTCAGTAAATGACTATATAACTTCCAGACAGCGCGCTCAACTTTCATCATGCATGTTTTTAACTTTTTTTTTTTTTTTTGTATGCTGAATTCTTATGCTAAACTCACCTGAAAGGTCTTGGGCTCAGAGCAATAAGGCCAGGTAGAAAGCAGGAAAGTCTTGAGAACTTTACCGGGACTCAGATTTCACGCGTGGTGTTTTCCCTGTGAGCCAGAGGATGATCTCTCAGTGTAAGGACAAAACAGTGTATAGCCTTCATTTCTGTTGCTGCTCCTTCATTGCAACAAAAACTCATTCCTGGATATTAACATTCTTTCCTCACTCTGCTTGGTACCATGGCTAATAACTATTTATGGAACAAACCCAACAGGCTGAATCTTCTGCTTGACCGCTGGTGGCCTTAAAATGGAAGATATATTAGCAAGCTGATGGTATCACTGCCTCTGTGCTGGTGAGTATAGCTAGCCACGTATTTTTATAGCTTGGTCGGGAACAGTTTAAAAACTATTTTGGCAGATCTCTGGGTGCCATTATGAAGTTACTTAACTCCTTTTCCTGTTTCCAGACCGTTTAGTTTAAAGTCTCTCGTGTGACATTTGTTAATCAAGATATATATAGAATCAGAAGCAAATGAAAATCAGAATAACTTTGCAAAAATGAGAATAGGACAAAAAAAAAATCTATGATTTTCTGTTCATACGTTTTCATTTTTATTATGGTAATGAAATGCTTAATAATGTACTCTTCAGCTGGTGAAATATATCTTGCGATGGTAAAATTAGTGCATATTTTGGAAAACCCCAATTACAATAAAATGATACATAGTTTTACGACTGGGTAGCGAATTGGCAATATCACCTGCATGCTAAGTGCAGCTAAAATAACGTAACTAATGAGATAATATGGGACAACATATGGGAGTAAATAAAAAGGTGTTGGACGGGTGAAGAAATGCTTTGAGTTAAATCCAAAATACAGTTATAGTTCAAATAACATTACAGTTCTGACTCAGGCTCATGAAAGTATGGAAAGTGAGAGTTAAGGCTGCCTCTCTGCTTAATATGCCCTGGTGCCTTTCCAACAAATATTTTATTATGTGAGCTCTCCCAGCGATTTTGGAACGTAAGCAGCATTTTGGACCTCCATAGGGGTTTGACAGTGAATTTTTTCCTGTAGACTGTCGAGCAAAGATGAAAGTCCAGAGAATTGGGAGAGAGAAAAATCTTCAGTTCCATTTTTGGGTTGTTATAGGCAAATAACCTTTCTGTGCAGTCTGCCCCCTCCCCCCTCATATTAACGCATGGCTAAAATATTTTGTTTAAAAATTTGGACTGTGGTTAGAGTTTGGACAGAAGCTCTTCATTTTATGTCTCCAGAAAATGTTTTAGTTTCAGAGAAAGTTGCTTCCACCCCTTCTGCATAGGCGGTTAGGCAAACCCGCAGTCAAACCTCTGTTCTTCCTGACTCGGATCAAAAGTTTTCCCCTAAAGGTGGTAAAATGGGAAGATGAACTTAAGTCTTCTCCACTGTAGGCTGGTACCCCGATGCTGAGCTATTCTGACATGACGTCACGAAAAACTTGGTTTCCTTCTCCTGTGGGACAAAAGCAACGTTCAAAGCCTTAAGAGCGGGCATAAAATAAAATGGCTGGTTGGTGCTTTGGACGGTGGTGGGGTCGGAAGATGAGCATTTCAGTCTCAGCACTTATGCGGTCCTCCTTACTGAGGAGGACCCAGTAAGGGTCCTCCTTGTACGCGGTCCTCCTTACTGCAGTATCTGAGCCTCTTGCACATCCCAGTGAACTGGTTTTATAGGCAGCTGCCTGTTTTACAAATGGGAATGTGAAAGCAAAAAAAACGTGTTGCAGAGCTGGGAGTTGATTCCTCTTCATGCACGTACCTCATCCAGTGCAGTGCTCCCAGGATCTCTCTTCTCATGGCTACAGATTTTCTGCATACAGCCAAAAGGGTTACTGATTCATCCGGCATTTCCTTTAGGTGATCATTTTGTCCCTGCGTGCTTTATGTGCCCAGTTTTCCCATTGACATGAATAAGAATAAAAATAAAAACCCAATTCCTTTAGCTGAATCAAGAGTAAGTGGTATAAACCAGTCTCCGTGGCATCGCTGACTGTTCTGTGGAGATCAGAGTTGATATCTCTTTAGTTTAGCTGTCAGCTGTACTCTGAAAACAAGTTCTTTTGTTTTCAGTTTTCTTTTTCTTCTTAGGTTGAAACAAAATACCTTTATACTTACCACCAATAGCTCCCAAGACTAAGGGAAAATTAGCAAGGTTATAAAACCTACAGAGTGTGTGTGGTTTGCTGTTGCAGCTGCACTTTAAAGGAAAAGTAATATACTCACTTGTCCTTCTTAGAAAAGCATCTATAAATTAGCACTCTTCGAAAAGTTCCTGATGCCTAGCACAATTTTTATGTATTATAGCCAAAATGTAGGTCCTCCATTTTTAACACTTCAATCAATTTAAACTGTCTTGCCAAGATCTGAGGAGTCTCTGCTCCAATCCTTTTCTTCATAACATTTTCTGACCTCATCTCCTTCTTCTAAGGGTCTGAGAAATGGGGTGCCTTAGAGGTGCAGAGTCCCCACAGTGACTCAGTGCCTTTGCAAAGGTCTGTAAGGCCAGCTGTCCATACGGCAAGGATGAGCATGACCATGACTGGAGATACTGCAACCTGCATGGCTCCCCTGTGGGCTGTGGGGCTGAAGACCATCATGCCTGCAGCAGCGATGGGATCATCTCCTTCAAAGCACCTTGGGAGGGTTCGTGCCTTCACTGTGAGAGCCTGCTAACATCTCCGTTTCCATCCACTCAGCGTGCTGGGATAGTTGTTTATCCACCACCCTTCAGCTCAGTGGGGTTAATGGCATACTTCAAAAATGCAGCACATTGTGCCTTCTTGCAGTATTAAGAATGAAGAGGAGAAACTTAAAACAAGTGAGAAGGATTTGTGTTAACTCTGTTGCCAAGGAGTCTTTCTTAAACTCTCTCCTTCCATAATATCTGAGTCAAAATAATATTCACTCTATTAAATCTTCAAGTTTCTTGCTTTTTGTGTATCAACACTAGGATGAAGCAGTTACAGTCCCCAGAGATGCACATGAGTGAGCTGAGTGAGGCAGAGATATTAGAGTTTCTCTTCTTCCATGCCCTGTCCTCTGCCTTTGTTAATCTGCATGTGCAAATTAAACTGAAATTAAACTCTTAATTTATCACCATGTTGTGGTGACAGCAGGCAGGATCAGAACACTTTACAAACACGTAGCACCACATTAACATCAGAAACAGATTCTTCCCCAGAGAGGAGAGAAGATTTTAAAGAATGCAGAAAGATACCACAGGGCTGTAATCCCTCTCGCTGCACAGAAAACAACTGATTGTTGGTGAAACACTCGGAGCGGGAGGTGGGTCCAGTAATCTGCAGAACATATGTAGGATACAGCTTTTCCACTGTCAAGAGTGGAGATGAGAAACTTGAAATAAACAACATTAGGGGAAAAAAAGGGGGGAAAAAAAGAAAAACAAACAAAAAAAGAAAAACCCCATGGCAAAAGGGAAAAGAGATAAAAGATACCGTATGGTAATAACTCAATGTGACTGCCCAGAGAAGTGAACTGCTCTGAGGGGCATCTCTTTGGATGCAGATCATCTCTGCTACAGAGGGCTGCAGGCTCTGCCCGCGTCCCTGCGCTGTCCTTACTTGCCATCGCCTGTTTTTGCAGCGGACTGAGCCGCCTCCTTGTCCCTTCATGGGATGCGAGCAGGTATCCCAGGATCGGTGAGGGCCATCTGTGCAGACGCCTTGTGGTCCTGATTTAGTAAAGCACTTAAACACATGCTTAAGGGATTTGCTGAATTGGATGCTGTGCTCTCTGCTGGCTCCCTCCACATGTCTTCTGGCTCCCTGACTGTTTGGCTCTGCGAGTGCTTTAGGATGCTCCCGCTGTCGAAAGCTGGGCCCCTCTCCTTCTATGCAGCATCAGAGGTGAGACAGGCATGCTAGCGTTGCCTCAGCAGGTAGGTCTTTTCTCTGTTATTTTTGTGGTGGGAGATGAGCTCACTGTCCCCATGCTCATCCCAGCAGGTAGGAGCATGCTGTGGCGTGTGGGGCCGCACCACATTGTCCTGTCCTGCTGACAGCCCCATAGAGCATGGTCCCCAGCCCTGCTGGCATGCTGCCTCCTGCCTGCCATGTACCTGCCAGTGGCACTCATCTCCAAGAGGTGACCACCTCTCCCGTCATCTCCACTCCAGCGCTGTCACCCCCTGCCCAGAGCAACCTCATGCCGCAGAAGGTCCTCCATGGGGCTGTGCCTTCTTTTGGTGGCAGTGATGAAAGGGATGGAAAAAAGTTTCATTTAAGTGGTTGTGTTTTAGAGACATTTT
Source organism: Pygoscelis adeliae (assembly GCF_000699105.1). Taxonomy (NCBI): domain Eukaryota; kingdom Metazoa; phylum Chordata; class Aves; order Sphenisciformes; family Spheniscidae; genus Pygoscelis; species Pygoscelis adeliae. The sequence continues at coordinate 4,945,796 of NW_008825271.1, forward strand.
TACCTTAACGTTATTGCATTTGGGTGGGTTGTCTTTCCCGTGAGGAGGGCAGGAACGAGATTTCAAAGCCTTTGCAAATATGACAATTTTAAAGGTTACTGGCTGGATGAAGGCCTTAGACACCCCTTTTAAACTCCTAAATTCCCAATCTTTGAGAGTGAGTTAAGATCCTACGTCTGAGGGCTTTGGCAGGATTAAGTTCCAGAGCTCCTAAGTCACTTCTCTTTTGAATAAAGCTTTACTCCCTCAGGATCTTTTCAATATGTTACCCTCACTTCTGTATTCAACTTCAGATGACAAAATCTTCAGAAATGTTTGGATTCCCACAGAGGCTGGGTAAGAGGAGTTTATTTATTCAGTCCTGCTTTGCTTCATCGAAAAGACCCCAACTGGGAGAAGTCAGAGGGCCCCATTCGTTATGTTTCGCCCAGCCCGAGAGGTGCTCCCTGCCTGCAGTAGCAATGATCTGCAGGGAAATGCAAACTTGCCAAGCTTTAGTTACCTCAGCCCAGCATGTGGTGCGGCACACTGATGGATGCGTGGGTCTGACACACTTTGGAGACTGGCCAGGGGAGACATTGCCTGGCAGAAACAGGACACGTGTCCCCCCTGCACTGCGTGTGATTTGTGTGCCAGGTCAGCGCCCCGGCAGGCTCCTTTGCTGAGACGGGTGCTGGGGTGCCAGTCCCTGGGAGCCCCGTCCTTCACACAGCCACAGCTCCTTCCTGCATGGGAGCGGGGCAAGAGCAGACCCTATGGCTGCACGAAGCCTCTTTGGAGACACCTCTACTGACAAGCCAAGGAGGAGTTACGTTTTCTGTGCAGGGGTCCACGCAAGCTCATGAGTCAATGGCTGGACTGTTGGTTCACCGTGCCACTGCGCGTCCAGGTGGGATCCCCAGGCTTCCCCTGGGAGTGCTTGAATTCAGGTGGTTGGAGAATCTGAGCCCACAGGCTGACACTGTGCCCCCCACCAACCAAAATAACCCCCAATATCCCTTCAAACTGATATTTCAGGCCCCCCTAAAGAACCTGATAAGGAAGTCTGAATTAGCAGGATTGTTTCATTTGGAGGTTTTCCACTAGGATTGAGGAACTTCATATGGGGCGGACTCAGGACTTTGGCATCTCTGTTAAGATCAAATCTCAGTTTCGGATTTTCGATCAAGTAGTGCTGGGGTGGGGCAGACATACAGGGTTAGGTGCCACAAATGGGCACCTTTTTCCTGCACAGTGCTGCCATTTGAAAAGGGGGGAGCAGAGAGAAAACTATGCCTGAAACCACTCTGAAAGCGAACATTTCTGCAAATTCACCTGCAAGAAGCAAACCCGTTCAAGGGCTTCATTTGAGAAATATTTTTCAAGAAAGGGCCCTCTTGAAAGAAAAGAAAAGAAATACTGGTGATTCAGCTGAGCAGAGTGCAATGTGCTCAGCAAAAATAAGAAAGAAAGGGATGAAAGTGTTAGCAGAGCCTTGATTATTGGTGGCGGAGGGGCATTAGCCAAGTTATAATGGATTGTCAAACTAGGTTCGTGTTTGTATAACCTCCCAAGTTCCTTGCACTGAGTCAACATCTAGCCATCTGGGATGGGGGGGGGGAATAACTTTTTGTTAAAAAAATAAAATAATGTAAAAATCAGTTAAATTTATGTTTCTATTTTAATGGAAGAAGTGTTTAAAAGGCAAACATACCTTTCAGAGTGAAGCATTTGTTTTTGTTCTTTACAAGTGGTTGTTTGAGTTCATGTTTGTTAAATGGCTTGTAGTTATTAAATCATGGAGGTTTTCCCTGCTAACATAAAAATAGGTGTGATTGGAAAATTTGTAGCAGGAAAATAAAACTGCCTTTCACCCACTTGGACTTCACTTGACTTGGTGAGATATTTGTAAGCCCTGATTGACTTAAAAGCACATTTCTTTAGAAAAGAAGTACAATTAAGACAGAAATTTGCCAGGAAGACACATAGAAGCTGCAGCGATAACACCATGAATCATGTGTCCACCCAAGGACACAGCCATTCCCAAGTGGTGGTGCTTACTGATGAGCGAAACACAAAACCACTTGAGTATGAAAGCAAGAACAGCTTGGGAAACAAAGGTGGATTTTCTGTAGCAAATGTAATTTCATTTTCCAGCCTCCTCTTTGTGTATACGAATTCAGTCGTTTCTTATGGTTAAAACCCCTTGGCTTTGATAGGCACAGCATGTATATCTTTAAAATAACAGTGACCTCTTGTCAGTGTACTTGTGTGTGAAAATAATTGTGCTTGTTTTGTGCTACACTGGGACCTGTGCTGGTCAAAAGCCCAGGGGACTGAATGGATAGACATCAGCCAGCTTGAGATGGCTTTGGGTCAGGTCCTAATTATGCTTTGTGCTAATGAAAAAAGGGATGGTACATCTGAGAGCAACTTTGGTGGCTTTGTCCTCCACTGCTCCATGAGGGAGCATGAAACAGCGCAATTATTTTCACATGCAAGAACACTGACGAGAGTACACAGGCAGGAGGAGGAGGCCTGCACAAACACCAGGATGGAGATTTGGCATTAGCCCTCCAGTCTCACCAAGGCTTTTTGAGGGCCAGGTGTAACCTTGGACGACTGTGGCACGGCTGGCAGAAACGTTCCACTGAAGATGCACCTGCTGGTGTCTGCAGAGGATATCTTCTTGTGCCTGCTGGTTTCATCCAGTTAACCACCAAAAGATTTCCCTGGGAGTCACTATGCTACTGGATCCGTGTAATTCTGAACAGAAAATCCCATTGGTGACGGAGTCCCAGCGTTTCATTTTGCTATCGTGTATGTGGGCAGATTTACTGACTTGCAAAATTCAGTACATCATAATCAGTTTCTGGGTCATTAAAGAGACTTGGCAAATTTTTACTGTACTTTGTAATGTGTTTTCTCTGTTTCAAGTCAAACCAGAGTGAGAGCCTTGAGTTTGAGTGTTCTGATTTATTTATTCTTTTTTTAGAAGTTATCTTTGTTTTTGTTACACAGAGGAAAAAGAAGACCCTGGTGGAACACTGCACTCATAAAACAAAAAAAGAAGAAACAAATTATGAAAAAGAAACATTTGAAGACATGGTATGTCAGTCTTTTAATTCACATTCAAATGAAACTGCTTCGTAAGAAATATATCCTATCTAATTCTGATCCATTAATAAAAAATGTTTATTCAGCAAGGGTTAACTTTCTCTTGTGCACAAGGATCTAATTCATTTAAATCCCTATTGAGTTTTTAGCACACAAATGAAGTGTTATACGGTCTTGCTGGTGCTCTTGGCATTGGGTGAATTTTTCCCATCATAACGTTGACTTGTTAGACATGTGCAAAGCCTGTCCACCTCACTGTGGCTGTGCCTGTGTGGCAGAAGGCAGCACCGTAAGGAGCCCCGACGTGGATGAGGCAGCTCAAGTCTCCCTGCAGTGGGCCTCCTCCGAGAGGTCGTGCCTGCAGGGGCTAATCCCACCCGCTGGGGAGGATGGTGCATTTGGCTGGGTAGGAGTCCTGACCCATGGCACTCTGTACTTTCTGAACTCCGTGAGGAGTTTACAGATCTTGCGGACCTGGGGACACTGAGAAAATGCTTGTGACATTTAATCAAAAGTGAGCATTTTCACACGCTCTAGGTGGGGTCTTTGGTGCATGCATATTGCTTTTGATAGCTGCCGGGATGTTATGCCATGAAGTATTTGAGAGTGATGACACTCAAGACCAGGCTTGCAGTTCTGATGTATGGATCATAGAGATCCAGGGGTAATACTGAGCTCAGGCCTGGTTTTTAACACACAGTTGCTGTACCGGAAGATGCAAAGTTGGTGTTTGCATGTGGGATGTTGAGTCCTACCCCTATATATGACATAATAATAGAAATGTAAGCAATTATGTAAAGACGAGTGTGCATGTGGGCTTCCTGTTATGAAAATAGGTATTATTTGTAAACTTCATCCCATCGACTGAGAAGAGAGGGGACACTTATTCTTCATATACGAATGCTGGGCTTGTTTCATTTACCAGAGCTGCTTCTTTGTACTCTTCTGACAAGGTAAAGCAGTCTTTGTATGGGTGGAAATATAAATTGCACATTAGAAAAGGCTTTTTTTACAATGCCAAATTAGCATAAAAGAGACTTGGTGTAGGTGAGGGTCAAACTTACTGTTTGCCTTTCCTCAGCCTTTTCTAGTCAATGCTAAATCAGCTTGTTCTGAAACTTTATCAGCATATGGACTGGAATTATAATTTGTTTTGGACTGTTCTTTTTTTGGAAGGAAGTGTTAATGTTTCCAAAACAGAGAGATTTTCAGAGAGTGGTGCAGCAACACAGTGTTTGTCTTCTATGATGTTCTTTATAAACGTGCAACCAGATATTTACAGTGGCTGTGCTTATCAAATATCTATTGGTTGGGAAATTTTTGCCTACATGGTTGCCATACAGGCATGGCAAGTCTTTAAAGATGATGTTTAAAAAAAGTTAACATGTCTCCCGGTTTGTGAAATCAATAGAAATATTTCTTTTGGTCAAGTTTTCAGTTCCTAAAAGCACACTTAAGAAAATGATTGCTACAAGTTAAATAATTAAGATTAAAAGGATAATTTTTCATGAGAGCTCTAGGGTGGGTCCCATGTTCATTACATATCCATTTGAATACTCAGTAAACTGAATTTAGCCTGAAAACCTATCCAGAAGCTTATTGGGGATTTAATTCTCAGCGGTACCACTGCGTGCAGGAAGACAAAGGTAAATGAAAGGGAGTAAAAATTACATGTGTTTTTGGCCAGACAGTCCTGTGTTTACAGCTAAACACCCATCATAACTTCATTTTCATATGTTTTGTCTTCAGTATTAACTTGAAAGAAAATGAATCATGCAGAGGTCAAAGATTGAGATAATTTTCCTGACACAGAATATTTTACTGTAGGACTCATGGACCACTTACCCTCAGCAGGATGAAAATCTTCTCATTGCCCTTAGGCTGTTGTCTTGTGAAAGGTTGCAGTGTAACATATGACTCCTGCTTCCTGATTTCTCCATGAGGCAATCCAAAATAGCTTTTCCAAAAAGTCTTTGAAAAATTAGAATGCTCCCTTTTCATTGTCACAGTACTTTGGAGTCACTAGTCATCTGTCTCCTTGGTAAATCTCTGTCCCTCCCCCCTTACTGTAAATTATCAGTGTTTGGCATGGAAGTACAGCTTAACTGCTCCCTGGACTTCAGACTTTAGTATTAGGCTACGGGAAAGAAAAGGAGTGGTGCTCTGGAGACAGAGCAAAAAATAAGGAATAGAAAATGCTTTGACTGTTCACATTACCTATATTATATGGCAATATTCACATTATTCAACTGTTTGCTGTACAGTGAAAATGAAGTCTCTGTTAAGTGGGCAGATGTTGTTGAGTTATGTAAAGTCAAAACCTGTTAGAAACAAAACTGGCAGCAAGCAGCCTGACAGTGAATTATACTGTTGATGAGGAGGAGGATGCATCTAGTTTTCCTTCTCTGAAAGGTAACCAATGCAAAGGGATATGCTATTTTAGCCACTAAAGGCTTGTCTAACCATAGGGTTATCATAGAATTATTCCTATTTTCATTTCAAGCTGTACCTTCTTCTGAAACAGATTTATAAGTAGATGAGTCTCATTGACTAGAGGTACTTACATCCAGATCCATCAGTCCTTCACTGCTCAGCATCTCTACACCTGACCTGTAAGCTCCTAGCACTGGGAACAGAGAAAAGAAATCCATCTTGGAGACCTAAGTTCCTTATCCAGTGAATAAGCAGAAATCAGTGTGTAAGAATGGGATAAATTATTGCAAAATCTTGTCCATAAATGCCAGTAATGAAAATTGCAAAGAACTACAAAGAATACAAAATAAATACAAAATACATAGTAGATGGAAAACAGAGATGCTCTGTAGACATATCCAGAAGGCTTAGATTTTGGAACAGACTTTGTTGGGAAGTAGCCGAATTGCTGTCACTGAGGTCTTTCAAGAAGAGATTAGACAGAATCTAGGAAGGACAGTCCGGGCACATTGGAGCTTGATTCAGGACAAGGCAGCGCATACTTGGTGGGATGAAATCATAGAAATGTCATGCTGGAAAAGATTTCAGAAGATTAACTTCTTTGGTCCTGCTATGGACATATTGACAACACAGTTACAGTAAGGATTGGATCTAGCCATTTTCTGAACACACTGATATTAGAAATGCACAATCGATCCAAAATAATTGTGATATATATGAAACCAGACTTTGATATTTGGTTTTCTTCTGAGCTAAAAGACTAATACACTGTGTGTATGTGTCTTCTAGGGCTGGTAGACCCTTTGCTGTACCAGGCAGTGTGACTTTTGGTGTCTCTAAATTGAGGAGGAGAACGCTGTCTTGCTGAACTATTATGTAAGCAAGAAATGTTAACATGCATTAAAAAATTTACCAAACTTACGTCTACAAAAATATAATTGCAGGCTAGAGTGTCCTCAGCTAGTTGCTTATGGACAAAATGTCACGTTGCATCACTTTTGAAATTAGTGCATTTATTTTTCAGCTGTATGCTTCAGATGAGTTCCACATGTACTCCAGATTTAACAAATTCATCATTGGTATCTTATTATCACTTGAAATTACTTCACAATTAGGTCAGATCCAGGGTTCTCATTTGTTTTTCGTAGCATGTATCACATTTTAATACAGAGTGTCTTGTGTGTATCTCCTCTTCCCATTTTGCAGTTGTGAAACACCCTTGTGGTGTGGATAGTTATTACATACATGGAAAAATGAAGTTAGGAAACTATTTCATGCAATTTTAGCTTCATAACAGTTTAATAGCTGAGACTAGGGAGAGCCAGCTCTGTGTGACTAGCCAGTTCTCCACTGTGGGCCATTTTTGAGAACATCTGATAATATCATTTTATAGTATTTCACTTCTAAGTTGTCTGTCTGTGTTCACTATTTGTTGTTTCTAAGGATTCTGCCTTCCTTGAGTACTATCTCCCTTTCCATCTCTCTTTTCCTCTCTGCTGACAAGACCAAAGCTAGAAAGCAGTGTGAGAGGTAGCTCCCTCCAAGTCACAAGTTACTGGTGGCGTGTGCGAGTCCAGGGGCAAGAAGAGAGGGACCACAGGCCAGTACAGGCTTTTCTGAGCAAGAAATTGGAAGAAGGTGTGGTCAAGTATTCTTCACTAAACCTGCTTTTTGACAAAGTATTTTATTTCCAGCCAAACACTTATCTCCAAGAAAACTGGCTGCTTTCTCTGGAAATTAGCAGTATTTCACAAAAAAAGAGGACTGACAGAAAAAAAAGAAAAAAAAAGCTTTGATTTGGATATACTCCTGTGTTGCCTGGTGGCTGTTGTAGTTAGGTTGCCTCACAACCCCGTTGATGTCTCCAAGTGACAGCTGGGGCTGTACCTCCGCCTGTACTGCAGTCCTGCCTGCACCCCCAAGAGAGGTGCTGGCGAGGGGAGGTGGAGAACACCATGGGAGGAGAAGTCTTCAGGGCATCATTCCTCTGGGAGGCCTCAGGCTGGCCACAACTGTGCCATGCAGCCCCAGGGGATTTCCAGAGGTGCGTGGGGAAATCCCCTCTTCTTTTCCATACAGTTTGCTCCAGTGGGTTTCTCTCTTTTTCAAAGATGACTAGCAAAATGGGAGACTCCCTCCATGCCCACTTAGAGCCATTTTCTTGGCTCTACTCGATAACATATGCTAGCCAGGCTTAATACGTTTTAATAAGCCAATTCAGCCCATGGGTTTTGTATGCTTATTTATTACTTCTCTCTCCTTTTCCTAATGAAGAGGTGCTGCCTGCTCATTGTTTATAATCAGAAAGACTCTTTGAGCGCAGCTTAAGAGGATTAAACTGACCAAGTGTATTTTGTTTGGTCATTAGGATTGTATGGATCATGATATAAAGGTGTACCTTACCAATCCAAAAAGAGTGCTCTGTTGCAATGATTGCAACAACAGGAATTGAGTAAGCTCTGCCAGATATATTAGTGCATTCATATTTGTACACACTTATTTACAACAAGCCACTGTCACAGATGGATTATAGGACTAGGTGGATGGCCAGTCTGGCCCCAGAGGGCATTTCTCATGTCCGTATGTTGTTAAAGCCCTCAGAAGCCCAGGAGCACTCCTGCATGCCTCGTACCAAGGGAATCCTGATGCAAAGGTCTGCTGCCAGCTCTGCTTCAGCGTGTAGCACCTGGGAACAGCATCATGCCACTGCCAGGTTAGGCAGCTCTCATGGGAATATAGTTCACAGACATACTGTTTAGTTTAAATATAACACATTATGGACACTGGCTAAAAATATACCATTTTGGCCAATGTGTTACAGAGGTTGCCATGGGGACGTCTTGCTCTCTCGGTCTTTCATAAAATCCTTATGGAAGCTAAAAGCAAAGGTTTCTTCAGAGGGATGATGCGAGGAAAAAAGCATCCTGCATTTCAGCTGTTCTTTAATGACATTTAATATGTGGACATTAGGAGAGGAGATGGCATCACGGGGCAGATGATTCTTAGAAGGCCAGACCCACCGTGAAAATCTCTTTCAGTACTAACATGGAGACGTGAATCTGGTTGCTCAATGGTTACTCACCATTTCTGAAAAAAGCATAGAAATTGTTTCCAGGTTCAAATTAGACAAAGCAATGTGCACTCTGTGACACACTGGACCTCAATTTTATGGCAAGAACCTCCAGTTTCTTTGCCAGTTCAAAGCAGAGTTCTGCAGTGCACTGAAATCTTTGTGGCAGCTTCATAAGCATTCCCAAACTCAGGAACAGACTGAGCAGTGAGCTATTTGATTACACATATTAAGTGGATTGAAATTGCTCCTTGTATATTGCTTAAATGAGGCTTGATCTGGGGTTTTGGCATGGTGAAGATGTAAGGAGCTTGAGACAGAAAAGGGAGGATCTTCCTTATACATTCAAGCCAGAAGGACTTGGAAGAGAGTTTTGGGGATTTAATGAATAGCCGCCTATGGCTCTCCCTGTGAGAAACATAAAATAATCATTAAACTCTCCCTACTTTTCCTATATTTGCTGTGTGCACTTGTTTTGTCTGCTGGGTGATGGGTGGGCTTGGGCTATACTGGTTGCAGGAAGTGTAGGGTGTGCTCCAGGTGAGCTGGAAGGCGAGGGAGTGCTCTGCAGAAACACCGGGTTTGGCCCAGGCACGTCAGCCCTGGACAGGGCTATTCTACTCGGATGGAGCTCTTCTGGGGACGCTGCAGCACATAAGGTAAGATAGTCATTGAAATGGTTTCTGGACAGTCTTGCTGACATAGATACTTAAAATGACAAATATATTGGAAGCTGAAATCAATGTCAGAATGGTTTTCCTTTCCCTTTTGGACCAAATGGTTTTTTTAGATGATTACCGCTATATCGGCCAGTGAAATTCCAGGGAAAAGAAGCTTCAAATTTGAGTATTTGTAAATATTAGGACCTTCCTGCCACATAACACAATGCCATCAATGGCTTATCTGAACACTTTAAAGGCATGTGTTGAGATCTGTCACTGGAGACAAGACTGTTTCCAAAATTAATATACTTCTTCACCCTGGTTAGAAGCGGGGTCAGAAAAAATCCCCTCTTCCCCCCAGTCAAATAAGGAGGGAATGAAGATAAAGGTAGTCCAAGTATGACCTCAAACTAAAGAATACTTTGCTTTTGTTTTATGACAAGGCTATATTTTGTAAGGTAGACTATGGGGACAAAGGTAGTCAGGAGTAACTATAGAAGTGCAAACGAATGTTTGCAATGGAAGAGTGGCTGGATAACGTCCATCTCATAATAGTCCAAGATCTGGCAGAGGAAATTGCAAGTCTGGTAGAAAGGATTTTTAATAATCTATGACCTCAAAGGTAGCACTTGATGATTGGGGGATAACGCCTCTAACACCCTCTGTTGAAGGAAGGGAAAAATAATCTGGGCAGCTCATTACTGTCACCTCAGTAGTATGCAAGGATTTGAAACAATAAAGAACAGATAGACAGGCAAGTAGAAAATGGAAAAAATAAAAGCAACAGGAGTTTTTCAAAGGTGAATTGTACCAGGTTAACTGATATTTCTCTTTGACAAGATAATTCCTCATCAAAGGAAGTGAAATGTAGAGATTTAGTCTAGCAGGGCTTCAGTGCCACTGAGCTGTGTGGGAGACTGCAATAACCTGAGGGAGATGGGGACTTGTAGGCAGACTGTCAAGTGGCAAGGAACAGGTTAAAGAAGAGGCCACAGAGCTGCTGCCTGAAAGGGCAAGGGTTGAGCTGGAGGAAGAGAGCCGTGGCATTCCTCCTGCGCCATCTGGAAAGCATTCCCATTTAATTGTGCCATTGATAACTTTGTCACCAGAAGTCACAGTATGCTAAAAGCACCGGCTGAGGAAACCAGCTGGGAGTCGTTGTCTGCTGAGGGAAGGATTGAAATATCATCCTGGGGAAAACGGACGGACCTTCCGGATGGCATGGCAGAGATGGGACAAAATATAGGTGAAGTAAATGAAGACTTCGGTACAAATTTCTTTGATGAGCCATCCTAATGTAACCTCCTACACTGAGTAAAGGTTGCTTGCATTATTAAACAGTCTTTAATTAGGTGATCCCAAGCTATTTTTTCCATAGCATGTCAACCAAGTTCCATGTAAAGACTGTATGTTGGCTAGAGCTACTCCAGAGGTGCATCAGGCAATTTGTTCTGGGGGACACCTGCTTTTTCTACTGCAGAAGTCAAAAGTATGGACTGGATGAAGGGCAATGCAGAAAGAGAATGGTTAATGCATATGAAGACTGTTGAATATCTCCCTCAGGAACAGGACTTTCTTTCCCTGTCTGTAATAGCAGCGCTGCTTGAACCAAACTTTTCTATTTCGGGGAAAAAAAAAAACATCATGAGGATTTTTCAAAAATATTTATGAAATTTGGGAAAAAATGAAATCAGTATTTGGGAATGTTTTGATTGGCAAGAAAACTTTGACTGTTCTTTGACTGCTTGCTAAAAAGACTGATTTTTTTAAAATTAAAATTTCCAGATGTTTGGAGGGGAGCTTAATAAAAAATGGTAAAAATATTTAAATATAAAAAAATACAATAACCTATATGCATACATGCTGGAACTATATTGTAAACTTAATACTTTTTAAAGCTATAGAGAACGGTGATAAAGTGTATATTTTCACCTCTGTATTCTCAGTTCTAACACAGGAGGTTTTTAGAAGGTGCTTGTTATAAATGGTTGCTCAGGAAGTATTTTCAAATCAGCTTCTTTCTCCATTGTTCTGCTCTAGATTGTCAAGACCCGCTTTGCAGTGACTACCACAAGTGAGTGTTAGGCTGGGGAATGTATCTCCAGAAGTGGTGGGTGCAGTTTGCTGTGACTTGAGGATTTGGGGGCGGGGGGGAGGGGGGGGAGCGATATAGGTTTGAGTGCTCTTGTGTTCAGAACATAGCAAGAGTGAGAGAGGAGATGTAGGGCTTGTTTTTTCTGTGATCACTGGTGAGTCACTTAGAGAAAGTTTTTTAATTCGGGTCACTCTAATTAAACTCACAATTCCAAATTAACGTGTCAGCCTATGCGGCATACGTTTCAGAGGCCCCAGTCAGCCAGCTTTTACCGGCTTTGGGAGTAGACACACAAGTTTCAAAAAACAGATTTAGGTGCTGAACGTCAGGCATCTGACTTTGAGAAAAAAAAATATTACTTTTAATCTGTCTTGCTTTAGTTTCTTGTTAATGTGAGATCCCAAGTTGCAAACCAAGATTATCTTGATGTTTTCCTTTGCCTTTTTCAAGGAAAAATTCTTGCTGGCTTCTAGTCAGCAGAGCTTTGGACAGAGCAATGGCTGAGAATAGAATGATTAAGCCTTGGTCGAAACCTCTTTTGCTTCTTCGTGACTTCCAGAATTCCGTTCTAAGTCACTCAGATGCACCTCCAGCACCAGGAATTAATCATCTGCTGACAGAGAGAGAGTAAAAAGCCATTAGTTTTATAGAAGCTTTTCCCCCTTGAAATTCCATCGCCAGTTGACTCTTTCTGAGCGATGATGTTGAAACTGAGAATAAATTCAGTTTCAACATTTTCATATTCTTTGCAGTCACTGCCAGGAAAGCGCTCAAGTCTTATGCAATAACGGCCTGGACTCCTTTCAGCGTTTGCTGTGGTCGTAACGGCACTGTAATGATCTCAGCTCCATACATCCCGGGTGCTGGATGCAATCTGCTGGGATAGTCTTCTCCCCATAGGGCTGAAACTTCAGAAGCTGTCTCTGAGTTATATTCTCAGAACCCCCCTGCGTGGCACTTGGCCAGATGGACAGGGTGGCTCTACGTACAGCATATGTACAGCAGCATACCTGCCCCTGAACTGCCCAGCCCAGGTACTGGAGGCAGCCTCGCAGGCTGGAAAACCCAACCAGCAAGCAGGTAAACGAGCCAGTGCTGCACACGGCTTCGCTGTGGACCCGAGATGGAGCAGCCCATGAAAGCTTGCTCATGTGCCTACACAACGCAGCCTTCCCACCCGGTTTCTTGGTGCTCCCGTTGATCCTGCTGCAAATGCAGGCTCTTTGTACCCGCACAGCTCCTGCCAAGGTGCGGGCACTTCTTTCATGTGTCCCTCTCTGTTGTTTAGAACACTATCTAAACACCTGATTGTTTTTATTTTAATGTAGAAATATACACTATGTGATTCATAAGGTGAATTTCATAATTCACCTTTTGCTCTCCAGCTTTTAGGGAAGGCTGCCTTGTAATCATTTTCAAGAAGTTGCAGTGATTTTTTCCCCCCCTGCATCGACAGCCGTATTACTGACTTTTCATTCCAGAAGGAGGTGGTGTTGTCTAATGGTTGGAACGTTACAGCCTTGTCAACTTGTTTATGGTCCTTTCTGTTACTGCCCATATGACCTATAGCATGGGGGCTAAGCTATTTCTGTATCATTTTTACTGTCTGTGAAAGAAGCTTAAAAACACCAACCTCATGGGATGTTGTAAAGCTTTAATGGCTCAAAAGTACTTTGAAATGATCAGGTAAATGATAGCAAATAAATGCCCAGACAGTTATTAGAGTTTGCTAACTCTCTTCTGACACAAGATGTCTGGTCACTTTGAATTGTCCCTTCTATGTTTTTTGTTTGTTAGTAGCTAAAGCGTGTTGGTGTGGAGAAACAGGAATAGTTCGTGCAAACACAAAAACCCCTGAAGATGGAAAGAAACAGTATTTACATGACACAGGAAGAGAATGACTCAGTAATTAGTTCTTGGAAGGGAGCATTTGATAGGGAAAGTGGATAAATTTAAAGGGCAGTCTCGGTTACAAAATAATCTCCAAATTACTTAATGTATTACCAATTTTTCTGTTATTTCAGCCCTACGAGGCAAAACACTCCCAGTTACTCAGGCAGCAGATTTTTCTTTTAAGAAATCCAAGCAATCCAAAGCAAAACCACTTCTCCCTCATTGAAGGCATACCTCCATAGGCTCTCGCCTCTCTCTCCGACCCCAAGGTTACTATGTGGAGATTATAACAAGAATGAGAATGAAACTTGATATATTCTTTGTCTTCAAACTTGTAGAATTGTGGTACCCAAAGGAATCGGTACTTTGTGATTTATGACTCCTCTACTTTGTTATGAAGAAACGTTAAACATCTTTATTTAATATGTTAGATATCATGTTATCCAAGTTTGGCTGCTGATTGCAACATGCTCACCCTTTATTCCCTAGAAGAGCAATACATTTCTGTAACTTCCTACATTGCTATCAGCTTCGCAATACTATACCTTATTTGTATAATTGCAAGTTTTTCCAGTTGTCTGGGTAATTGTACCATCTGAGGGATATTACCCTGCTTTGTAGCCTGCAGATTCTTCTGTATCATTTCCTATGTTAATAAAATCTGTTATTTTTCTGTTTAAAAAAAGACCCCAAACCTGATTTAAACTAACCTCAGTGCATGGTATGTGCTTCTCTTCTCAGGGGGGTCCCGCACAGCCCTTGACTGCACTTCCATTAACACCAAGAAAAATTCCTCTTCTGCTTGAAAGGGAGTAAGTGATAAAGTGCTAAAGTGCTGTTGGGGTGTGGGTGATAGCATCAAGCTGCACAGTATTTTTAACAGATAATACTGAAACATGAGGCAAGCCTACCAGGAAAAAAAAAAAAGAAAAAAAAGACAACCCAAAATAATTTAAACTGAAACTTTGTTTAAGCCAACGACAGGACACCAATCCAGGAATCAAACAGGTCTGTGCTCTGTTCTGCCTTTTGCCTGGAAATCATGTTCCACCCCAAGTAGTCAACAGTTTAGTTGTGCAAACAGTTTAGTTGAAGCAAAACAACATAGTTCTTAGGAGACAGTGAGTGAGGCTGTAAGTACTGCATCTGATTGACTGCGGGGGCGCTGATTTACTTGATTATCTCAAGGTGCAAAGTTTTTAAGCATTATCTTTATTTTGTCACCTTTAATTTATGATGCAAAGCTGACTGGTAAAAAGAAGATTTGCTACTCGGTCATGTCATTTCCTTTCCATTTCTTTTCAATTTGCATTTGGCTACTAGAGCAAAAATGACTATTTTTAGAAGGTTGGGGTGAAAACAAAAATTCACCAGGACAGTACTATACTACTGAATCACAACTTTGCTCCTCCAGGATGGCTCATTTGACTCTCATGATGAGAAAGGGACAAATTACCCCAGGGAGCATGGAAGTGGGAAGCCTTTCTCCGCTCCTTCATCTCATGGAAACATGCTTCTGCGTGCGTGGTAGGTGTCACTTTCTGCAAGAAGGTAAAAAGTCACCTAACTAGAGAGACGAGCTAAAGCCTGGCCTGAGAGCATATGGGCTCTGTGCAGCCTCTCAGCCTGAGCCCTGGAGGTAGAGATTGTAAGCTTAAGCCTTCACAGCTGATTTCTGCAGATTCCTCCCCAAATATAATCCTACTCGTCAGAAATTGGAGGTCTAAAAAGTCTGCTTTATTTTGCTTACTCTGAATAAGGGGTCTCTTGCTTTTCAAGGGTGTGATGGCATGTCATCCCAATATGGTAAAACATGTGGTTACTTCTCTCTAGAGGATGTAAAAAACTGCAGTGACCTAAAAACCCAGAACATAAGAAGTCCTGTGAAAATGAAAGGATGAAAACAACAGAGTATTGCAAATCTCCTTTTGTTTAATTGAGAAAAACTGTTTAGGAGCCAGAAGGTGCTGCAGTAGTACTGGAGGATTAGATTTCAAGGATAGAAGTTTTTACAAATTTACAGTAACTTTCAGCATGTGCTTTTGTCCCATTGGAACAGCTGTTGATATATGTGTTCTGTTGAACAGGGATAGGATTATACACATTCTTTAAATTAAGCACATCCTTAACTGCTTAGTTAAATCAGGGTCTTAGTGGGCTGGATACAATGAGAAGTACCTCAGATCCAAGGGTGTGCAAACAAGCTGGAGAATTCTAATAAGAAATCTGAATTTAGGGTGCAACAGATTAAAATTCCTCTGGAAAAAGATATGCAAAGAACAAGTAAGAAAGCCAATGTGGCTTCACAAGGGACTGCTCAAAAAATCTGAGGTTAACAAATGAACTGTTCTGGAAATGGAAAACAGAGGTGGCAGCTACACAAGAACATTCTCTAAGTTACTGCTAGCAGGAAAAAAAAGAGAGTTAAAAGCCATGATGAGTTAAAGCTAGGCAAGGCAAAGCAATTCAGGGACAAGGAGGGGCATTTACAAGTATTTTAGTGGAATGGTGGGCAAATGTGAAATAGCCTGATAATCACTAAGAGGAGAGTAATCTAAAACCACCACCACCACCACCACCACCCCCCCCCCGCAGATACTCAAGTTCCTTTTCAAACTATGTTAGCAAGCACATAGGGGTTTCAGGTCATAATTATACCCTGTAACGTATCTACTGATTAAAACAGAAGAAAGATGTCTCAAAGCCAAGAGTGCTTAAAAATCAGCAGATGGAAGTGTGTGCATCTGACAGTGTCCAGTCTTCAAAGAAACAGGCAATGAGGAAAATCATAGGTAAAAAAAGGCGAAGGGTGGTGGTGGTACCCTCTCTAAGCTAGGGACTCCTGACAATTTCATCCAAAAAAATGTCACTCCTACCAAGGCTTGTACAGTCTTGCAAGAGCACTGTTCTGCCTAGCATGGTTATGGCTATGGAATGAGTCACAAGCCACTGTCGGGAAATCGTTTTTGTGACTATTTTGAATACGTGTCAGTGGACCGCTTGTGTTAGCATTTATGGCATCATGACTCTGAACTCACAAAGCCTTCTGGAGCATCCCTGGGATCCCACACTGAATTTCCACCCAGTTGTCTAGTTGTCTGCCATCTTTCATGTGGCCATCAGTGAGAGAGCATCTCCCAGATGAACAAAAATGTATACGGGGACCATCTGCAAGAACAAAACTTGGCATGTATATCCTACGGCCACCAAAGCAACAATATGACATAGTCTCTGTATATCTCATATACTCATTTCCTTGGTAGAAATACAGGTCCTGATGTTTCTTCTCCTCTCTGTGTTCTGCAAGAAGTATTCAGCCATGGCAGCACGCAGACAGCCACCCACCCACCCACCACCAGCGTCCGCAGGAGCTGGAAACTCTTGTGCAAGCAAGCGACCCAGGAGAACAAGGGCTAAATGGGAAGTGGGTGAGACCAGGAGTGCCTCGGCAGGGAGGGTGCGAGGAAGTGTAGGCTGGACAGGGACGAGACACGAGGAGGGTGGATTGGGTGTCCAGCGCAGGCTGGGTTGGGAGACATGTCCATGCTTCCCAGGACCCTTAGGTCTGCACCCAGCAGGTGGGCACCGCTGGCTTGGGGTGGCCTGAGGGGCCTGGCCAAGGAGGTGGAAGAGACAGACCTGGATGAAAACAAGCTGAAGAACAAGGTTGAGTCAGGGCTGGGAGAAAGGCCCATAACTGCCCTGAGGATCTGCAAAACAGTGAGATTTCTGAGTTCATTATTCCTCTGCTGCCAGCAGATGCCTGGGGAGACCACCTGCAATGAGCCTGTCCCCATCCCCGGAGAGGTCTGTCAGCCTGCTCAGACCTCTGCTCACTTCTCCTTGCTCAGGTGCAGAAGCCCGGTAGTGCTGTAGACAGTGAAGATCAAGACATTTTGCTGTCGCTACTCATTAGGTAGTGCCATCCGCCCTGTGTGTTGAGATGGAGAAAAATGTACTGTGCGGTAATGGCATTCAGGGCCCATCTGTCCCTGGAAGATTTACTTGTAGGGGCTAAAATTAAATAGCATGGATGATTTTAATTCTGGATTTCCTCAGCTGTGTTTTTGGGGAAACCTTAGTAACATGTTTTGAACAGAGACTTCTGTGCGTAATTTCCTGGCTTTACTTCCCCACCACCCTCTTTCTGTCCAGAAATACTTCCTCCTGGACTTCCCCCTTCCAGCTGTGCTCCTCTGCTTTGAAGCCTGGTGGATTCCTCCTTCTCAGCACCCGAGTCCAGCAAGAAGCACCAGAAGGGCAGAGGAGACCAGGCTCCTGGAGACCAGTGCAGGTGCATGGTCTTGTTGCATGCCAGCTGTGCCCAGCGTGGGCAGCATTGCTGAGCAAGCGCAAGGTGAACTTGGGGTGGGGCATCCCTCAGCATCTGCAAGCTGTACTTTTTGAGAGGTTTCAGAGGTTTTCCAGGCATTTTTTGAGTAATTAAACCTCAGGCGGATTTGTAACATGGGAGATTTCTGTCCGGGCAGTTGTAAGCATCTAAAGGCAGGGAATACAAGGAAGAGTCAAATGAAGTCAGTAACGGGCAATGCCACCAGTCCCACCTATAACTTACTATTGGGGAGGCTGTAACTGCATGCTGAGAAACATTTTCAGCAAAAAAGTTACTTTAAAGAATTATTCCATAGCAATTTTTTTTGCCTCGGTCTTCACCGGCAAGTGCTTGAGCCTCACTGCCCAAGC
>NW_008825271.1:4964711-4969332 GCF_000699105.1 Pygoscelis adeliae
TTGAGAGCAGCCCTGCCGAGAAGGACTTGGGGGTACTGGTGGATGAAAAGCTGGACATGAGCCAGCAATGTGCGCTCGCAGCCCAGAAGGCCAACCGTATCCTGGGCTGCCTCAAAAGAAGCGTGGCCAGCCGGGCGAGGGAGGTCCTGCGTCCAGCTCTGGAGCCCTCAGCATAAGAAAGACATGGACCTGTTGGAGCGGGTCCAGAGGAGAGCCACGAAAATGACCAGGGGGATGGAACACCTCTCCTGTGAAGAAAGGCTGAGAGAGTTGGGGTTGTTCAGCCCGGAGAAGAGAAGGCTTTGGGGAGACCTGATTGCAGCCTATCAGTAATTAAAGGGGGCTTATAAAAAAGGTGGGGGCAAACTTTTTAGCAGGGCCTGTTGCGACAGAACAAGGGGGAATGGCTTTAAACTAAAGGGGGGTAGATTTAGGCTAGATATAAGGAAGAAATTTTTTACGCTGAGGGTGGTGAAACACTGGCACAGGTTGCCCAGAGAGGTGGTGGATGCCCCATCCCTGGAAACATTCCAGGTCAGGTTGGACGGGGCTCTGAGCAACCTGATCTAGTTGAAGATGTCCCTGCCCACGGCAGGGGGGTTGGACTAGATGACCTTTAGAGGTCCCTTCCAACCCAAACTGTTCTATGATTCTATGATAAAATAGAGAGATCATTAGAAAGACTGCTGGATTTTAGTAGTATATATTAAAAAAAAAAAAAAGTGGTTGAGCAGTACCAATCGGACAGGTGTACATACTAGTTTTATGTTTATTTAAAGAAGGAAACAGTAACATCATTAATGCTTTCCAGTGGCAGCTGATCTATAGCAACACCAGGAAATTTCTAAACCAATGAGTAAACAAGTTGCAAGCTCCAGCTACATAATTTCTCTCCATTAAAATAGTAGAATCACTTATGTCAGTGAAATATTAGCAAAACCCTCACACACTTCCCAGTCCCAAATTACAGCGTACCCCTTGTAGCCCTGTTTGCAGTCATTTGTTCACATGTGGAAAGATCTCTCTCCCTCCCTCTCACATATACATGCGCTTTCTTTTTTAAAATTTAGAGTGATGTCTCATAGCGTGAGATTATTTTTTATGTGCAAAACCAGTGAACACCAGGTATTGTTAAATAATTGAGACGTTTCCAAATCGGACAGATGACAGAACACTTCTTGTGCCTGCTTCTCAATGGCAAAAGTGACATACCATATGGTAGCCATATTTGCTTATACCATGCCTTCTGCTACACTTTTATGAGTGGAGGCACTGGGGGTGATAGCTTGTTTACTGATATGTCCAAAGTAGTATGAAGCTGGAAAAGGTTGATAAACTTTTAACATTGTGTAGCTTGTCTATCTTAGATATGAGTAAATATTTCTGCTGTAGATACGTTGACTTAAGTAAACAGGGTTCCCTTGTAAAATGCCGGTAAATGAGTATATATCATGTGAAGTCTGATGCTCTTACCGTGTATGTTAATAATAGAGAAGGGATGCCTACGAGTGTTTGAAGAGCCAGACAGGGCCAGGTATATAAATTCAGGCTCTGCCGCATTGTGTGCCATGAAGCATCCTGCTTCCCTGGGCTTTTGTTTCAGCATTACCACTCAGTCCTTGTAGGTGAGCAAATGGCAGAAAAATGATTTAAGAAGTCTAGGAATTCACGGATCTGCAGCTCACCATCAGCAGCGTGCCGTGGTGTGGCACGTAGCCGGGGAGAGCAGTTCTCGGTCACTCTCCGTTTCGGTCTTACCCTGCATCGTGCGCCCGTGATGGGTGTATTCAGCTCACATCCCATTACTAGGCAGTAAATGGCCTCTGCTTCTCTGCTGCAGCACTCTGTCGTCTGTGTGAAATGCAGTTCCTGGAACCCGTCAAATATAACCTTAGGTTTTATACATTGCTGAGGGGTTTATGAGGCCATCTGTCTTGAACCGATGACCTGGTACAAAGTGTTTTCTCCAAAAATTAGACAGTATTTCCATAAATATAACTTCTGGTATGAATTTCCGAGTTTTGCTATTTATCTGTTCCAGTGAACAATGGAAATAGTTTGATATCTCATAAGTGGCACTACGGAAAATTTTAGTGTCATGAATTAGGAATAATTTTGAGTCTGTTTCAATATGCACAGTGAAAATGTTGTTAGCTGGGTTTTACAAATTACGGATTGTAATTTGAGGCTTTTAGTAGTGTGTTTATATGCTGTCTGTCTGTCTGTCTATATCTGTCTGTCTGTCTGTCTGTCTGTCTATCTCCAGGAGCCAAAGCAAAGCTCATCTTGTCACTGCCAATCTCCCTCACTTAATTCCTCATTTCACTTTGATTTGTCCAGGGTATCTCTGGGCTCTCCCCTTGCCATCATATCTAAAGGACTTCAGAAGTCTTATGTAGAATTTATTAAATAATTCCTGAGAGGCAGAGAAGTACACTTTTCCCAATTATGATTAAGGAACTGAGACGTTTATGTGGAAATAAATGGGATTCAGGTGCTAAATAGTTTCCAGAGTTGGTCTGAGAGGTTTTAGACTATTGGGACCGGCTGATATGCATGTTGAAAAGCATTGCAAGAAAACTGTATGAGTCTGCAGACGCCAATGTGTTTTGAAATCTGATACTAAGAAACTCATCCAAGGGCCAAGGTTCAACACTGCAAACATTATCCCATTCTTATTTTAACATTTTTACAGACATTGTGATTATATTTGGAGTTTTATGCTTGGCTTTTTTGGTTGGTTTTATCTTGCACTGTCTTAAAAACTGTCAGCTTAGTAAGTAATTAATTCACTCAGCATGAGTGGATTTTACAGTGATATAAGTATCAACAAGGATTTTTCTGCCAAGACTGTGGTGGTGTTAGATGCTGTGTAACTCTCAGGGTGAACGTATGTGTTGTGGCAAACTGAAAAATGGGTCTAAAGGTAAACTTTTGGATTTGTATGGAAGCATCTAGAAAATCAGTTTTTCAGACATGCTGGGTATTTGTCAAGTATATGTCACACAGAAAGACATCTTTATCTTTTGAGAACCATGCATATATTTCTGAGTTTACCAGCTTACTTGGTCATGCACTTGCCAGAAGAGATTGATCTACAGGTTAATTATTTCATAGTTACTGTATGTTCATTGATAGTGCCTCAAAGGCCAGGAAAGAGGTGACATCTTGTACTCTAGGGCAAGAGTGCAGGACATGCCTAGGAGTAGCTGGAAGATGCACCAGCTTAGAAATGAAAGTAGTAATAAAAAAATATCAAGATGATAACATCTTGTGGGCAGTATTAAGAAACAATCTAAACCGAGACCAAACATTGATGGCTTTTCGTACAAGGCAATGCACATGGTAAAGCTTTTCGCCTGTCATCCATTTTTAGTGAGCAGCTGAATTTCTCAGAAAAAAGCAGCACATGGAGATTTTGACATCGGTACAGCCAATTTATTTCATTGATCCTATTACAAGCGCAGTGCGAAACTGTGCTAAAAAGCTGTGGCCGAAATGAATGCCGGTGCCCCTTTCAGCAGCTTTGCTGCTTGCTGGAAAGGCAGGACAAGGCACGCGTGTCCGAGTCTCCGTGGCAGTCATACCGCCTGCACCCTCTCCCTGCGCTGGAGGAGAGCACCCGGCTCCCCGACCCTTTTCGGGTGCACTGCCCACCTCGGGTGCGGGTCCCAGGCAGCCTGGCACGGCACAGCCAGCTCCCAGCGGGGCCCTGCGCTTGGTGGCTAATCCCACTTCTGGGATTAGCGCTGCTTTTTGTCCAGGGGCCGGCTCATGGAAAATGCATGACTGGTCCCTCGGGAAGGCTGCCTCTCCCAGGCAGGACCAGTGCAGCTCACAGGGATGTAAATGCACAGCGTAGAGATGTCAAAAGGTTAAGGGATTCCTGAGAGCAGCCCAGCTTTCAGCAATCTGGATATTTATACAAGTAATCCAAAACTCTTGGGCTTGCAAAAGCTACTTTTTAAATTGGTCTCATTAACTCTTTTTATTTGCATGCCTCAACAAATAGTTGTTTTACGTGAAGAAGATGTTAACAGAGGTTCTCTGCTTTGCTGATTACAGATTTATGGTTTTGAATATCTGTTACAGTATTTTGTGGTTTTCTATTTCTATTTTTGGCTTTTTGGCTTAACCCAGGCCAGTCAACTCAGCCTCTCGAGGTAACAGAGGAACTACAGAATATCACTTAACAGCGAGCAAAAGCAGTGCTATACAATAATATTGCGGATGATTTTAGCAAGTTCCCACCTCCGAATTCATCAGACTTCTTGGAAGAAAAGCAACTTTGTCCTGAAAATAAAAGATATGTGTCCACAAAGGGCATCAAATCTTCCTAGTATGGCCATTTTAATTTCATTTTTATATTTTTAATAAATGTTCACAGAGCAATAGAGAGTGAATTCCTGGATACTTTGGACTATAACTTTCTCCAGTCAGCCATTCTCTGGCAATGTTACAGAATTTAAAGCCATGCTGGGAAGTGTGGGATGTTTATACGCTCAATTCAGATGTTCTGCCTGCAAGGAGCCACCGTATCCTCAGGATAATCTTTTGCCTTCCCGCTGTCCCCATCCCCACTCTGGGCTGCCATCCTGCAGCTTCTTCCCACGGCCTGTCC
>NW_008825271.1:4969366-4983420 GCF_000699105.1 Pygoscelis adeliae
TCCCGAGCCTCTCAGCTGCTTTCCTTGCCATCCCCCTTTGCTGCTCGGGGCCGTCTGCCCCAGCTGGGCTCCTGCGACCCGGCAGCATTTGCTGCGAGGGGCGGCCAGTCCCCCCGACGACGTGTGGCTCCTCCGCGCCTGCCCTCGGGGCTGATGCTGCTCTGCCTGGTGGTGGCAGAGGGGCCAAGGGCTGGGTGTTTGGGGGGTTTTTTTGCGAAAGTGTGCAGAATGCGCATTGCCGGTTGCTTTGTGCTACTGTTTCATCCTGCAGAGGCGAGCCCATGTGTATCAGCAACAGTTATTTTGAGGTGTCAGTGCCAAGAAGTGTGAGGAGTGTGAAAGAAAAGACAGAGGGATAACTGTGAACAGCAACACGCTGCCTGAAAAGGCAGAAAGAAATATCAGAAAATGCTAATTCATGGGCTACGAATGACTAGCATTTACAGAAGAACGAAAAATTTCAATCTTAAAAAAAAAAAAAAGGAATCCCCAGAGTGGGAATATTTTAGTCTGCATATTGATCATTTATTACAAGCTGAAACTTCTAAGCAGTATTTCTGACACAGATTATTTAAATCTCATCTCCCATTGCATTGACACATCCTAGATCTGCTCCCCGGCTGCTTTGCCGCCTGAGGTGCTCCTGGGTCTGCGGTGAGCCGGTGCGGAGGGGCTGGGGCTGCTCCTGCTGCACTGAGTGTGGTTTTGGTCTCTATGTCCTCCAATGCCATGAGGGTGAGAGAAAGCCCACCAGTCCCGCTCCTCCAGGACGGTCTCCCTCGGTGTGCAGGCAGACCCCGGCAGCAGCGTGGGTGAAGGACGCCAGGTCCATCTCCAACTGCTTGCCATGCGCTCACCAGGACCAGTGCTGGGCGGCCCCGCCCTAGCGCCAGCAGGATGCAGCCCGTCGTAGGTGTCTATCACGGCCAGGTACCGGGAGTGGTGCGGAGAGAGCTTGTTACACCGCTAGTCCAAGCTGAGGGCTGCTGGGCCTGGAGTCCCAGTGACTGAAATCCTAAATGCTCCCGACTCCATGGAGATGCCACTGGCCCATGGTGCCCGCATGGCTCAGGAGCTTGGCGGCGCTGCCAGCCGAGAGCGAGGACTTCCCCAGGATTCAAGGAAACGACTACTTCCTGGCAAATTGGAAAATTACAGAAAGAAGTTATTTTGCTGGGACAGCCCTGCAGTTGCAATCGTCTGGACACTACATCCCCTCTGGCTTGCGGAGCGGGGCCATGGTGTGCCCCATGGGGCACGGATGCTGGCCCAGAAGGCCCCCCCTGGCTGAGGTGGCAAGTGCCCAGTCAAAATAAGATCATTTCTTTGGCTGACCAGAGCTCAGTGTGTCCCCTGCTGGGTTTCCCTCGCCTAGAAATCTCCTGGGTTGGAAAAAAAAATCAATGTACAGGGATGCAAAGCATTGGGGAGCGATCCTGGGGGCTTCGGGGGTGAGCAGGAAGCTGCTGAGTGCTGCTGCTGCTTGCTGGGAGCCACAAGCAGCCAGGAAGGCAGAACCCAGCCCGCACTGACTCACCATGGGGTCAGCACCCACAGTCAGCAGCCTGTGGCCAGGAGGAGGCAAGTGCAGTGCAAAATTGCCTCCAGTCTCTCCTTGCTGGTCCCAGGGTACCACCAGCCACCTAAAGCAGTAAGTGTTTTCTGTAAGTGCTTACAGAAAGGTATAAGTAAGTTGAAAATTAGTGTGTGTAATCAGGAAACCCAGTACACCAGGTGGAAGCAACCAGCCTCCGTTATGATTCAAGCTGAATTTCTATTACACAAAGAATTTTTACGTTATGGAGCAATTTCCAAAGTCAGCAATAAAAAGCGGTGCATATCAGCTCAAGGGAAGATAGACAAATTTATGGAAAATGAGGAAACCTGAGAGATAGCCACTGGCTGGATTTATGTGGGTGGGAATAGATGCTGAGATGTCAATTTGTCTGTATTACTTACTGCCACAAATGTAGATTTAGATGGACCATTGCTTCTAGCTCTGACATACCTATGCTTTAGTAAAAAACAATTGCTTCCATAATACAGGAAGAAACAATGGAATGATAAAATCTAACTGTATTGGAAACAAGCTTTCTGTATGAAACTTGTGGTTTGCTGTCCATTTTGTTAGACCTAATCTTCTCTCTACAGTGGGGATTTTTTGGCAGCTCTGGTGATTCCGCATTATGTTTGTGTATGTTTTGCCGTAGGGTATAACCTCATTTTGTTCCTAGTTTCGACATAAAGGATGGAATAAGTAAATATGAGTGTATGTAAAGTATACACACACAGATGCATACACACACACACACACACACACACACACCCCTACACAGTATACCTACACAGTAGGTATTTGTGAAACCAGATGATAACAGAAGGTTCTGTGACACTTTGAGCATCCTACAGACTACCAACAGCAATTTCCTGGTGTGCATAAGCTTAAAGATTATTTTTAAAGGAACCTTCGGAGGCTGTAGTATACCATTTTCTGGTATGTTGAGTTTCTGATTAGATTTCCTTGTTTTTTTTTAATGCAGCCTGCCTTATTCTTTTCCTTTCAAACCTTACTCTTGGGTGACTATTAATGATGCAGGAGCTCACTTGTTCTGATCCATCTTTCTTAAGTAAGTTCAAAGCATTGAGGTTTTGGGTGCTCTGTCCACTTCAAGCCAGTCCTCCTGCTGCAAGGAGGACATGGGTGATGTGGCCCCGGCCAGGCCACTGGCCAACAGCAAGCACCCAAGTGGTGTATCTGGATGTTACACCCTAACCCAGACCTCAGACTCCATGTGGGATGTCGGTGTCATGTCTTGAGAACGGAAGGGTTTGTGTTAACAGGTCTAACTTCAGATAAAGCCATATGCGCACAGGATAGCCTGGAGCTCCATGTGGAGAACCAAAGGCACTGATGTGTACTCTGAATTTTCATGCAAAATATTATAAAGATAACAAGGAGTGTTTCTTGGGATGACTGGGCATTAGAGTTGGAGAGTTCTCTCTGAGATATTAAACCTTTCCTTCCATAGCACACTTTGGAGGGATGCTTACAAATACTCTTCAGGGATACATATTCAACATGGAGTTTGGTTTTTATTCTTTTCTGTTAACCATTTATTATTTTTTTAAGATAGAGATTATGAAATCACATTGACTGATTTCTGAACATTGCAATACATGCTTTTTTCCGTCCAAGACAATAAAACGTATGACAAGTGCCTTTTTAATGAAAGAGAAAGCAAGGCCTTCACGTCCTGCAACATCTGCTGGGAACATAATCTAAATTGAAAACGTATGCTGTTCTTGTGGGGAGGGAGAGGGAGAGGTCTTCCAGTGACAGGAAGTATCCAAAAAAGTTAATGCTGAAATCAGTAAAAAAATCATGCATGACAGGAGGAGAATGAACACATACCCTTTCTTTTTTGGGGGGGCGGGGTGGAGATGGACAAAGACAAGAGAGGGATGGGGGAAGCAGGGAAGTGGGATTATCTGTGTATTGACAGAACTGTTTATTTGCTTCTGGCAAAAATAAATCCCAGCATATATTCCCTCTAGCTTTTTCTTATTTATAAAGATGGAAAGCCTAATCTGTCGCCAAGACCCATTATCCCTTGACTTGAGTCAGACAGTATATCCTGCTTATTGAATCAGGGAATACTGTGTGTTTTATGAGGGCAGAAGGGAAAAGAGTTGTTTACTCTTGTAACCTTCCCCTGTTTATTAGTGTGTATAGTTACCACCACTACCAAAATGAGGGAGCTCGTATTTTAGCCATAGCAGAACTAGGCAAATAAATAACATCTATTGAAAAATAACGAAATTGCCCCATACTCGGCCACCTGTGAGGAGGTGGGACGATTCTGTGATGAGGTGCACAGCACTTCCGAAACACTTCTGGTTTTCATGTGTCATGCAGTTTATCTTCATCTTCCCAGGTGGGGAGAGCACTGGTTAACTCGATTGTACCTGTGCTAAATTTGAAAACATTTCTTACATGTGCTTTGTGCCTTGCCTGAGCTCAAGCATCTCTAAGTACTTCCAATCTCCTCATAAATACACCTTTGTATTCTGCCTAATATATAAACATCACGACCCATGTCTGAGAATGTTGGGAATTTTATTAGGTTCATAAAGTTTTAGTTGCGGTCTGGCCCAATGGGTCCAAAATAAACAAACACAGAGAGCAAAAAGAGTAACAATTTAGTACCTATTTCTTCTCCTCTCCCTTGAGAGTTTCCCCAGTACTGGTGAAGTACTTGCCACGGTGGTTTCTTTGGCTTGCTATCAAAGTATCTGCAAGCCAGTAAGCAAGAGGCAGATGCAGAGAGGATAGCTGGGAAAAGTAACTGAAATGGGCCTATTTGTACCTTTCACTGATTTCCTTGGTCTCTTTCCACCTTAAGAACTGAGAAAAAATTGTGAATAATTGTGAATGACTTGTGACAGCCATGTTCCCCCTATTGCTGCTCTGAGTGAACCTGCTTGGTTGGGACAGCTTCCTAAGCGCTATGCATGGAGCACATAAACAACCAGCATCGCAGGATGGAGACCTTTCTCTTAGAGTATAGTGAGACCTAACTCTTGGACTGGGGTCTTCAGACTGGGGTAGCCCTTTCTCTGGCTCTGGACAGAGAGCCGTGGTTGCTCCTCCCCTAGCACAGAGCTTGCTTTGCCTACAGCATCCACCATTGGCAGCTAAGGTGGATGCAACGGTACAGAAAAGAAGCTATCAGCAAATCCAACATTTTCAGCTGAGCTATGGGTAAGTGTGGTCTTTGCTTCAGGATATTATAGTCCATCAATATTTCAGGCATCTCTCACTCAGCAGAGCCACCATGCTCAGGACATACAGGGTACATAGGACAGATGCTGTCGTTCCTGCTGTCTTTGTGGAAAGGTGCTGCGTTTTCGTGAGACAAGTCTAAGTGCCATGAAGCCATCATGCCCTTTAAAATGATTTTGTTGTGAGCCTTCAAGCTGTCAGAAAAATATAGCCCAGCAGACTTTTTAAAACTGAGGGATCAGCAAGCTAATGCTCACACGGGAATCAAAACCATAGCTTAGGGCAGTTACAATGCTAAATATATGAATTTTTGCACATCTGTTGCAGGAGCACCAGAGCCAGAGATACCACTTTTGCAGGAAGAATTGGGAGGTAAAACTTTAAAGATCAAGCCCCAAAGAGTGTTCTGTTTGTTTATATACACTGCACTCATTCTGTTTCAAGGCTATTGGAAAATTATTTCTGGAATGTAGCAAATGGCGTAATACATGTTACAGATCCCATTCCTAGTTAGCTACAAAGCTTACACTGCATTTGGGGGGAGATAGAGACAGCTTTTTATTGTTCAAGAATTTTTACAAAGGAAAAGATTTTTTTAGAGCAGATAACGCTAATTGAGCTACAATTACAAACCGAATAAGACCATGCTAATTTTTTTTTTCCTTTTTCTCAACTCACAGCTACACAGCTGACACTTAGGTTTGGTTGGAAATTTTTCAGCAAATCAAAATTTTGTTGGAAACCTCCCCACAGCTTTCAAGATCCAAGATACCCGGGCTCTCGAAACGCCTTGTATTTGACAGACTTCTGCAAGCTCAAAGGTGAGTTCCTGCCAGGTATGGCCAGAGGCAGGAACTGCCAGGCCCTTAACCCTAGAGCAGATGCATCTACAGGGAGGCAGGGGTATGTTTTCATTTGGGCTGAGGAATGATGAGTCTCCCCCTCCTGCACGCTGGTCAACTTTTCTGGAAAAAAGTGGGTTGTACAGGACCAGTCTATGGACCAGCTCTAAGAGGAGGATGGATGGACATGGAACCCAGATAGAGGTAGGTGCCTTCCTTCAGCAGGGCGTAGATGTTGGTTAGACCTTAAGCGCTTGTTTCACTGCTGTGCACTGGCTGATTTCCACTGTCTCCTGCTCATCCTGCCAGTTCCCGGCACCCATGTTTGCATGGGAGGGAGACTGCCTGCCCCAGATGTGGGGTGGAGGCAGTGAGCATATGCCCTCCCAGGCTCCTTCAGGTGTGGGAGGTGAGCGGAGGTGTGCTCGCTTCACCTTCGGCTCAGCTCCTGGCAGGGAGGAGGTGGAAGGGGAGGGCATCCAGCACCAAGCCCTGGGGCAGGCAGTTCCCTTGCCCCCACACAGCTGGTCACCGGCGGGCTAGTGTCCCCACGGGTCGGCAAGGCTCTGGCTGCGGGCCCCCAGCAAGCTTGTAACCATCGCTAAAACCTTCTGTATCTCCCACCCTCCCCCTCCCCCCCTTTTTTTTTTAATGCAAGTGCAAAAGCCCAAAATGACTAACGTTCCTTCCAAGGCAATGACCACAAAACAGAGAATCAAAGCCACAGAAATGCTTTCTTTTAAAAATTACTCACATTTCATCAAGCTTTGCTTATACCAAGGTGACACAGCCAAACCCACTGATGGTTCAGCTATGTGGCCTGAGAAACGCAACTGCATTAACAAAGCTGCTCTCAGATGTAGAGCAACACTTTTCATCTGTGTTAAAATACCACATTGCTACTCCATTCCTAGCCTGTTAGCATCCCTTCTCACTGGCCCTTCTGCCTGTCCCACTGGAAATTAGGCAAATGTTGCCAAGTTCCTTACAGCTATATGAGCTAAATATTCACCCCAGAATGCCTTAGAGATGTGGGGAGAACTGCTTCTCTGCTCTTCCTTTTTCAGAAACCTAACTAAATCTTGCTATTGTGCAAGTTACTTTTTTCTTTTATTATTAACACTATATTTCATTTCATCCTACACAGCGACAGTTGCAGGCGGCTGCCCAACACTTGTACTCTTAAAAAGGCACAACAAGGCAAAGAGAGGGTGTCCCCGGAGGGAGATCATGCCCTGCTGCAGCTGCTCACACATGCAAGACAGGTTTTTTCAAGTACAACAGCCAGTCCGGAACATAACTGCTGTTCATGCCCTTGGAAACACCCCTCTGCCTTGCAAGTATTTGGAAACTCGGCTTCCACTACTCAGCTTCCAGGGTAGTTAGGGACTATACTGGTTTTAAGTGCTGGCATTTCACCTGAATGAGTGTATTGATGGTCAGTGGTGTGGCACAGGGTGTGACACACTCAGGCGTGGGACACATACGTACGCCCATGGGGTAATGAAGTTTGAAGAGAAGGGCCAGTTTCTTCTGCCCTGTCCTGACTGGAGCTGAACAGTCTCTGATGGATGAAGAGGGACTTGCACAGAAAGTGAGCAGGATCTGGCAAGCAGTTTTGTTGTTCTGCTTTTGGCAGTTTAGCAAAAAGCAACCTCGGTAGTCCACTAGAAAACTAAGCACTTAGATACTTGCTCAACATCTGTGTCCTTGGGGTATCCTTCTTATTGAAATGAATAACATTTCAGAGCATATAGCTTGTGTGACAGCTGGGAAAGGTAATTCTGAGGTTATTAGCAACTGCTGCAAGGCTTGAACAAAAATAATGGCTGGCCACAAAACCGAGAAAGTTCTACAAATTCTGCAGATAAGTGGAGGTCACTGGGGTCTATGGGATGCAGAATGTGTGCCATGGAGACCAGAGACCATATGGGGAGAGGCAGGAAAGGCGTAAGATGCTTGGCACAGCAGCTCAGCTCTTCCCTGCAGATGTGCCAGCGCTGAACGTCTGGAAGCAGAGCGGGTGCCCAGTTTGGATGCTTTGGCGCAGTCCCCAGGGTCAGCGTACACCTGATGCTGTCTGTGTTTTCAGTCTCATCCTTGCCCCCAACAGATAAGAAATCTTGGAGATAACTGGCTCTTCCAGTGGCCTGTAATGACAGCGACATTCTTCCTTCACAGAGGTGTCTTTATAAAGCAGCAACCAAAGCAAATGCATACAGTTGTGTCCTCTTTCAAAATGTGCTATAAAAAACATGAACTAAGCTGTGCATAAGGAACAGTTTGGATGACTATATTTTTGCCATTGAATACTTTAGATCAGCTGTTATAGCTATGAGAAGAAACTCTTATGTACTGAAAGAAGTTGCCCATAGAGTATATAACAAGGACCAAAGGATGGATTTGTGTTGAAAGCAATGAACTGAGATTCAGGAGGAAAGGTTCAGCTGCCAACCTCTCCACAGGCTTCCTTTGTGCCTTAGTTCTCCACCTGTAAAACAAGGAAGCAGTACACAGGGGACTGTAGGGATAAGCATATCCTTACAACTTAAGACTTAATTTAAGATTTTGGTGAAGCAAGCAGTGGCATTTATCACAGTTCCAATGATAAACCCTGTCCAAATAGCACACAAATGCTAAAATGATGGGAACAGTATTTTTGCATAAGTAGAAATGTTTTTCTGTAAGCAAAACAGAAATCATCAGTAGCTGTCATGTCATTATCTCAACGTGGTGAAAGCAGAGGTGAGGTTTATGACAGAAGAAACATGTCAAAACCCTTTCGTTGGTGGAATATTTAATTTTTTTATTTAGTGAGTGATTAGAATCATCAAACTATAGAAAAACATAGATTGGAAATGATGATTGGAGGTCATCTGGTCCAACCGCATGCTGAAAGCAGAGCTGACTTCACAATTGGATGAGGTTGCCCAAGGCCTTGTTTGGTGAAGCTTTGCATCTCTCTGGGAGTGGGGATGCTGAAGCCTCTCTGGACAACCTGTTCCTGGGCTCAACTGCCCCCCATGAGAAGAATCCTCTTCTTTCTTTCAAGACACAGGTAAGAAAAGACCTATTTCCTGATTGCCAGAAAAGCTCAGGTGTAAGTTGGACACTTCATTCTTTAGGCAGCTTAAAATGCAGGTAGCTGTGCAACATGCCTGGACACAAAGACTTTTGCTTTCCAGAGCTTTACCTGCGCTAGCGTTGAGCAATTCCTGATGAAGGCCGGGAGCAGTCTCTCTGCTGATTTTTTCAAACATTTGTGAAGTTTTTCTTTCTGTTTGTGACTTTTTAATGATAATTCAGTCGTAAGACTCATTAGCTGCTTGCTTTGAGGGTTGGGGGTTTAGGGGGTTTTTTTTGGTTTGGGGTGGTGGGTTTTTTTGATTGTGACATTTGGCCAGAAAACTTACCTGATTTTACTTTTAACACTGACAGTGGGAAAAAAAATCACTTTCATTGTGAGGTCTCACAAATCATAGACCTGTCACTCTGACAGTTGTAGACCTGTGAATAAATTTTTCTAGTAGGACAACATGCAGTGTGAGACAATATAGGAGATAGTATATAATAAACATTATAGAGAGGGTAGGATAAGAGTAAAAGTAGTAGTAGTTTACTAGTTTTGAGTAGCTGTTACTGGCATCTTGGTTCAACCTAGCTCTAGCAGGCTGAACAGAAATTACAGGATCAGAAAATATCAGCATGAAAGGCATGGATGAAATGAGACTATGAGTAAAATTTTAGCAGAATGAGTGTGAGTGTTAAGTAGCCAATAAATGTTGATTTTTATCTTATTTTGAATAAGAGCAGATGGTTATGATCATATCCAATTGCCTTCTATAGATTAAGATATTTTGTATTATTGCTGAATATGGTAAAAGATGGGTATGGCCCTTTGATGGTGTTCCTCTGTTCTGGGATCCCTCTTCTTTTATCCCTGTCCTGTAGTTTTCATCAGCCTTTCAAGGCAAATTTTGTGATGTGGACAAAGGATGGCGTATAATCTGAGATACAGAGATTGTTGGGTTTTTCTCCTGATTGTAAGTATCACCTTAAGGTATACAAATAGAAGCTGACTTTAACATAAATACAAAGTAATCCTGATAATTCATTGACAAACAGCACCAATCCCTGTTTCTGCGGGCATCAGTCATTAGCAAGTTTCTGGATGCTACTTAAGCTGCAACAGCATGGGGGAAAAGAAAGTTTCTTGTGTCATTTTCGTTGGCCTTCAATCACAAGTTATGAGTGCGTTACTTTCTGGCCATGAATTTTGTTATGTATGAGGTTGTCAGATATTTTGGGACTTGGTGATTTATGTTTTCTGAAAAACGTAGAGCTTTCAGACAGCTGGGTTGTTTGGGGCTGGAGGAGCTAATGTAGCAGAGAAGGCACCCATTTGGGGAGAAATCTGTGAGAGATATGGTCTGCATATGAAGAGGACAAGCTACTGGCACAAGAATTATAATATTATGGATAGCTATATAAAATACCAGATGTGGAGAAGTGGGATGCCAAAAAAGCCAACAAGATCTCGGTGGGAAGCTTTTGGCATGTCAACATTAATGATCGAGCAAGACACCATGAGAAAGGAGAATTTTTTCCAGGAATCAAAAACCAGGGATGCGGTTGCTGAAAGCAAGAATTCCAGGAGAGGGAAGGGGGAGAGAAAATGTCAGATAGAGATGTACAATGCTTTGCTGGAAAGCTTAAGCCTTAAAACATTTGAGTAAGGGCATTCCAGTTTAGAAGTCATTGTGTTAAAGATAATAACCTAACCAAGAGAATCCCGAATAATGGGAAGTAATTCTGTTGCTCCACTACATGTTCCAGTACTACTGTCATAACACAGCAGAGTCCCCGTGTGCAAGGACTGGGTCAGGAGGTCGCTCGTGAGGACCTGGTGTGCCTAACTTACAGGAGTGAGGCAGGTATCTCAGCCAGTAGCAGGAGACTGCAGTGGCCCTTGTATTTTACAGGCGACTACACACAGGCATAGCTAGAATAAGCAGGATGTCTTCTGCCAGTGGCAGACCACTAAACGGACATCTTGGCTTATTCATAATTCTCACTAATGAAGTACCATAGGGATATTTTTGCTGGGATAAACATGTTGGCTCCGAAATGCTGCTTCTTTCTGGAATGAGAGTCCAGTTATTACTGGTATGTTTCTAATGTACTTAAAGCAGTCACTTTTCCCACACTCTAATATTGCAGCTCCACATTTTTGGTAGTAGCCAGTCAGATGTGTTATAATTATGAATCAGACATTGGTTTTAAGGCTTGCAGACCTCTCTCATAAAGTTTTAATTTCCTCAGCCTTTTGCAATATTCATACATCTGTCACATTCGCAAGGTATCTAGACAGGGTACCACCAACTACCAAGGCTGTGCCAGGCACAATACTGTATTATGTCTGCGGATTGTACCTAATTAAGCCCTAAGTAGGGCTTGACAAGTCACTGGCACACGATCCAAGTCTTTCCTATTTATCAGGGGTACAAGTGGTTTGTGGTCAGTCAAAAGTTGAAATGACTCTCTGGAAGAGCTTTTTTATACATTTTTCACATGCTTCTTTTACAATGAGACACTCCTCAGTCTGCAGAGAGTGATTTATATCATCAGCGAATGGCCGGGAGCAGTATGTAGCAGCCCTGCCGGTCTGACCAGGTTGCAATAATTCAGCAATCTGCAACACAGTTATAGCGGGCGGCTGCGAGTGGTTATGGGAAGGGAGCACTGGGGTGCTTCAGGTAGGGCTTCCGCTCAGTTGAAAACATATTCTCGTATTACGTTCAAATATCAGGTGCTTTCGTTTTCCAGGAGTTCATTCCAAGGATATATTATTGCCATTCATAACTCAGCATTCATTTTACTTTGACATAGATTCAGGAGCTTGCAGTAATTTATTACTTTCTTAGGCCAATTTACCTTTTCTCGGTCTGCCCTTATGCCTAATTTTCATGCATGTTCTCTCAATAGTTCAGCTAGTTTTGATGTAGCCCAACGTTTATTGCATTTTAGACCCGAATACCAAGTGTCTCTGGAAATCTAGACCGGCTTTTATCATGTTTCTCTTCTTAATGGCAATATCCCAGGACTTTGTCTGTACAAGCAACTATCCCTTTCCAGGTGCTGCAGTAGCCTTGTCATTTCCTTTGGAATATATTGGGTGCAGTAGCGATGCCAAAAGGAAGTCTGCGGAAAGATTACCATCCAAAAGGCATAATAAAAGTAGTTAACTTGGCGCCATCTGGGTGTAGATGCATCTGCCAAAAACCATTTGCGGCATCTAAAAGGGGAAAAAACTTGGGCATTCATCTTGGAAAGATGTCGTCCACTGTGGATAGGACAGTGCTTCTCTCAAGCACTTGATTCGTTGATTTAGGTCAAAGGATATGCTGACTTGTCCATTTTTGTTAAGGCCTTATAACCGCTGGTAAACACCATTCAGGAGGTTTGGCCATTTCTTCTGTAACACTGACAGGACTTGGACTGTCTGCTCCTGCTCTTTGCTTGGGAAGCACTGAACTGAACGTATTGTGACCCTCTAGACACCGTAAGGAGCTGTATTGCATTGCGTAGTGGGGAGATGAGCTTAGTGGTCCTCTTTCCTCCAGTGCTTTTGTGTTGTTTTCTTTTGGCCGATACAGCAATGCCATCGGCATATCTTTCTGAAGAGTTAATTTTTGAACCCCTGGGAATGAACACAGCACACTGAGTGTCCTGTAACATTGCAGATTACTACAAGTCTTACTGGCATGTATGTTCATCCATGAATGCAAGTGACCCAGTCACTTGTTATTTGGTTTTAACCAGTTCTTTCCCACCTCTCATTTCTGAATGCTGTCCTGTGCCTCCCCTCAGGGACTTTCTTCTTGTTTCTCCTTTGCCTTCAGACCCAGGAGACTGCATTCTACCTATTTATTGTCCTGCTCCAATCTCTTAAAGTCTGAGAGGACCTTACTCTACTCAGCTTTTATTGCCCAACCTACTTCCCTCCGTTTTTACTGGAGTGGATACCACCAGCGAGATCTCAAGGCCTCTGTCGACTGAAGCTCTCCTGTATCCCCCTGGAGATGTCCTTCTTCCACTAGAAGAAGTCTCATCATAGCAGAAAATGGAGGTGTGAGGGCTCACAAGGTGTTTTCATCGCTGTCAGCTAATAGCTAGCCAGGGCACAAGGCCCTCAAATGCATGTGCATTTTCCCATTGTTTTCCCTGGCAAAGAATTAATTCATGTCGCAAAGAATTACTGTAAAATTTCTTCCATTTCCTCCTGTCAATTTACCCCGTGCAGGAAGGTGGGTAAGTTGTGAGTGTGCACACTTTCGGCTGAGACTTCACAGCCAATAGCATTGCCAAAAGCCAAGAGTTGTCATAGCCAAAACGTGGGGTTTTAAAAAATGAGAGTTGATATTGATTGCCCTGCATTTTACCTGACCAGAGCAAGGGAGAAATCATCTTGCCCCTTTAAAAAGAGCAGGCCTCAGTCTCATTTTAAAGCACCTAGAATTGAAAATCATTCCTGAAAATGTTGACTTAAGCTGCTGCTATTATACAAAAGGCATCACAAACTTGTTTGACCCTCAGAACTGAAATTTTCTTCTACCTGAAGTTCCAGACCCACATCCTGCACACTTTCTTCATATCCCTCTGTTAAGTACTTCCAGTTGGAATTCTTAATGAATAAGGGAGGTAGAAGTTGACCATAACTATGCATGTGTATGTTCCTATCCATATCCATGATCAGGATTTATATGGCCCGGTAGATATGTGTATATTCTTGTTAATTCTGCCAGTGTGAGCCTACAAACTGAGATGTTTTTGTTGCTGGAACCAAGAGGGAGAAAGATGAAATTACTGTAGCCAAGTAGAAAACATAAGATATGGGAATTTCCCTCCTGGAGTAATACACATAGGAATATGATACTAGAAAACACAGGGAAAGCTAGGAAATCTTATCTAAGAGACACTGAGATCTTTTCCTCTTCTTCATCTTTTTTTTTTTAAATGTGAGAAAAAGAAGGAAGGAAAAGGTTGTAGTGGCCCCTTTCCATTGCTGAAACTCATGCCCCTTGTAGATCACAGACTCTGTACACCACAATAAGCAACTCTGAGTGCAGTGTGCTGTAAGTAATTTAAAAGCTACTTTAAGAGAAGTGCATACTTTCCATGTTTTATACATTTCCAAAAGTATCAAGCATTCATTTCTATTTGCCTGTTCTGCACAATTAAAATTGAAAATTAAATGAACAGAAAGGAATGAATAGAATAATCTTCCCCTCCTTCCTTCCTTCCTTCCTTCCTTCCTTCCTTCCTTCCTTCCTTCCTTCCTTCCTTCCTTCCTTCCTTCCTTCCTTCCTTCCTTCCTTCCTTCCTTCCTTCCTTCCTTCCTTCCTTCCTTCCTTCCTTCCTTCCTTCCT
>NW_008825271.1:4983485-4992247 GCF_000699105.1 Pygoscelis adeliae
GCTACGGACTGAATCCATGCATGTGGACAGATAGCTCAACGTTTGGCCAACATGGTCACTTGATAAACAATGAAATTTAACCATCTGCCTGAGTCCTATAAAACATGTCAGGATGTTAGACACACGCAATAGGATGTCTGGAGTTGTCATTTGAGATTGTTGCCCAGATACCTCTGCCTGGCCTGCTCTGGGGCTTTTCAAGGAAAGACCTAAGGGGAATGGCTTCCCTTTGCTGGAAATCTTCTTGGTGCTGTCCTCCAGGATGGGGGCTCTGGGTGCCTCTAAGCCCCTCTGCCCCTGCGCCCGCAGGCTCTGCCCCCTCCCCTCTCACCAGCTCATCCTTCATGACCCCAGCACAGCCCCTCTGGAGCTGGTCACCAAGGCCTTCCCAGCTGGTTGCTGCTGGTGGCCCCACAACAGCAAGGACACTGTTGAACACATATGGTGGGATGTACATGGTTTTCTTGGCAAGGCAGTTTGAGGAAAAAAGGTTTGTGTGGTCATGAAACCTCAGATGTGGATGACCCCAGGTGAATGCTGTTAGACAAGGGAGCAGCTAAGAAAGATCATTACCATTCAATATGCTTTTATTTTAACTGAACTACTGAGCGTTAAAAATCTTTGAATGTGTGAGAGATCCTCTTGGTAAAGTCTAGTTGCATCGTGACTTTTCACATCAACAACATGCAGCGTGTTGCTCTCAGAAACCCTCTGGGGATCGGAGATGAGATTAGTTTGCCCTCTGATCCCCTTTGATTGGTATTTACGACTCAAATGAGGGGTGCTTTTGAAAGAAAGTGCTTAGGTCTCATTTTGTCACAGTGATGGTTAATCTTAGTATCGATAGTTGTCTAGGCATTTGTATTTGCCATATGTTTTTCTCTTTAGCTCTAATGTTAAAGTTTTGAGGGGTCACTGAATTTGGCACACATGCTTTTCCACTTGACTATGTCTTTGACTATTAGAGGTCAATAAGTATTTCTAAATCCTAAAATAATTTAAAGAGGTACACGTAGGTTCAGATATTTATATTTAAATATTTGAAACAATAATTATAACAATAACAACCAGCAAATCCTTTTTTCACGATGCTTTTCTAGTTAATGACTGGCTTTGCAGGACCGTAGTCCTCACCCCTGTAAAGAGAGGCATTGCTGGGGAAAGTCGCGTGCAGTTGGAGGTTTTCACCAAGAGGTGGTGCTAACAATTACCACAATCAGAAAAACATCCTTGTAAAATCTCTATAATCTATTTGCAACCGAAATTAAAGGTTTTATGTGGGCATGTGCACTTATGCAGTAGTACAGCGTCCTTCTATTTATGAGCTGTGTAATTGTACGTTTAGTCCTTTTTCAGCGTAGGAAAGCCACACTATAATGTGTAATTATAACCTTGGTAAGTGTAACACCATTAAAGTTAGAGTAAGTGGTGTGTGCAGCAGAGCAATGATAGGGTGATGACAGAGTGACATGCTGTAACCAGCACGGCATAATAAGAAGAGTCTTGTTGTTCCTGCTATTAAAAAGTCTGTTCTCTGTACCAGCTAACTATTGGTTCGCCAGGAGAAGGGAAATGATGCTAAGCCTCACAGAAGCACTGGCTATGTCTCTAGCGGTGACATTTGCTGGACACTTACCCAGAGGCTGTTAAGGACCTAGAAGTGTCAGGGCGCTGGGGGCGGCAGAGCCTCAGGAGGTCCCGGCAGCCCTTGGGGGCAGCAGCACTGGCCATGCCACGGGCAGACCTTGCTGGGGTGCTTGCCTCGGGGTGCTTGTCCAAACCGAGCCCTCCCCAAGCACTGAGCACCCACCTCAGCCTTGGCGGACAGGAGGATGCGCCAGCCAGTCCCTCCAGTGCAGAAAAAAGCCTTTTTCACAAGCCAGTCTGGGGCTCGTTGACTGCTGCAGGTGCGAATAACTGATCCTCTCTTTGCCCCTTTTGTTTTCCCAAAGACAGGGGAAATGAAGCAGTAGGTGCTCATCCGTGCAGGGTGCAGGAGACTGCGGCAGGCGGCGTGGTAGGGGCGGTGGCAGACCACGTCGTGGGGCTGATGGCTGCAGCGGGGAACCGGCGTCAGCCTCACCGGGGAGGTGTCTAGGCGAAATGCTGGAGGCTTCCCTCCGAAGTTTCCTGTAGGTGGAAACAACCAGCAATCTCATTGTGAAAAGCAGCCTGGGGGAACACAAACTTTGCCCAAGGGAGCACAAACTTTGCTTGACTTTAATATTGCTGCCAGCACTGAATCCCAGGCTCATCTCTGTGCTGGGTAGTTTCCACTCCTTTGGTACCTGTGGGATGCTGTTGGCCACATTGGAAGTGCATACCGATTAGCATCACTGAGGAAATTAAAAATCTCAGTGTGGGTATATGGCATAAACTACACTTCAAATTGAATTAAACTCTCCAAAAATCTTTCCAGAGCGGACAGCCTTTTACCAATTAAATCCCAGCCTTGCAAGCACTTTTATATAGGATTGCAGAAGAGAGCTTTAAAATGGTCCTTATGGCATTTTTAATGGAGGCTGGTTCGGGGTAGCTGGTCCAGTGGTTCTGTTTTCACTTTGGCAGGAGTACATTGCTAATCTGAAAGCTGTTGACAGTCTTCTCAGTGATGCTTTTTTTCCATGTTTGTGTTTTGTATTTTCTGGCTGAGTTAGCCCGTATCCTGTAAACTTTCTTATTGTGCTTCGTACTCATTGCAATGACATCTACTGTGGAAGGGAGAGAGAAAGCTTATTAACCACAGGCTCGCCTCCTGCTGACTGCAGTCGGAGACGGTCTGGGACAACACTTCCAGCAGATGTTTCTGCTTTATAGATCAATGGAAACTTTACAGAGATATTTCCCTCTTCAGTCCAAAAGTGAATGCCAGCAAGTCTGAGATCCAGTAACTTTGCACTGGACACCAAGAATTTTATTTGGTTTGTTATATTTTTTATATATACACAAACTAGCTACCAGAAAGTTGTCTTTAACATTGCTTTAAATGGCATCTCTTACAAGAATAAAGCTGCTATCCACTTGCGGAGAGCGGTCTGGCTGCCTTTTCCTGCACATGAAGCATCAGTGTAGACTAGAGCCCGGCAGAGATGGGCATGCACAAGACAAAAACCATCAGCCATCATTGTGGGGTGGTATTTTCTGGTTCTGAGTCTCCATGGACTCCGTGGAACAAATCCGTATTTAAAAGGTTAAAAGAGAAATGTGCTATTATAGCCAAACAAAGGGGGGAAAATCCATCTTTCTTTCTGCAAATTATCTTCTTGCTTTCTCAAGGAGGGGCTGAGTGGGGAAGAAGGGATATGGAGAGGAAGGGAAAGGGAAGGCCTAACATCTGTGCCCACTCATGACTCCACAGGGATGGGAACACACGACCCCTTTCTCAGCACAGCACTCCTGTCTGCTATGGCTTCGGGTGCGGTTGCTCACATGCTACAAATTTCCCTCAAAGCAACTGCAAACAGGAAATAAACTTTTTTACTATTTTGACCGAGAACGCGCATCTATGGTTTCAGATCACCCATGTGAAACCAGTATAACCCTCCAGGACTCTTTTTTCTCTCATACTTTGCTGTTTGTGTAAAGGAAAACAGTTGTGACTGGAGGAGCTGCTTCATTTCCATGTGTGTGTATGTGCTGCAAGAGCGGTGGCATCTGTGGGAAACAGACTTTCATACATCTCACTCCTGCGTGATAGAGACAGTGAGCCTTTTGGCTCTACAAATGTCTGTAGGAAACTGCAAATTCAGAGACACATCTTTCAGTGACAGAAACCTCAACTATGTTGAAACCTCAGCTGATGTTTCAGTGATGGAAACATCATCTGTCCTGTCAAAGAAGACTTAAGTTAGTGGGAGTATTTTTTGTAACAGCAAGTAACAAAATAGACTTCCAGTGATTGCCTGCAATAAAGGAGCTGGAGAGTTTCTCTGACCAGATCAGGCCAGATTTGGAGATATTTAATGTTCCTTTAGTGTTTAGGGGTCTGAGTACTTGGTGGGATATCTGCATGAAGAAACAGCTGTGCTGTCTCTGGGCATCATCTTTTCTCAAAGGGCATCTCTTTTGAATGTATTGCAGCCTGCCCTTTAGGGAGAACGGAGAGAAGCAAGTAGACCCCAGAAGTATGTGCATGGACTGTGCAATAACAAAAGTTTCCTATAATTCATTTGGCATTTCTGTGTTTGGTCAAAAAGCCCTTGAGGCCATGAAGTTTGAGAGCGCCGATTTCTTTTAGTGCCTGGCTTTTAAATGCCCAGTATTGTGTAACACAGTGGTCAGTCCAACCAGGTCATGCCAGAGACTTGTAAATGCACAGTTCCCTACCTTGTCCTTTCCCAGCTAAACTTCATTGTACTAATGGCGTTTAGCAAACAGCATTGAGATTAGAAAGGATATGAAAAGCTTATAATTTTCTTGTTAATCAAAGTAACCATGATCATCCAATTTGCATCTGAGG
The DNA here is from genome assembly GCF_000699105.1 of Pygoscelis adeliae. Classification (NCBI taxonomy): domain Eukaryota; kingdom Metazoa; phylum Chordata; class Aves; order Sphenisciformes; family Spheniscidae; genus Pygoscelis; species Pygoscelis adeliae. The sequence goes on from NW_008825271.1 coordinate 4,987,945, forward strand.
TTCTGGCTACTCCTGTCTTCAGAGGGCGGCCCCATGAGCACCGGGCAGAAGCAAAACCATTTAGTGCTGTGGGGAGCTCAGGCTGCTGCAGGTATCCTTTCTGGTCAAAAATGCCATAGACACACTCCTCATCTTCCTCCTGCCTAAGGTCTGGATAAGGTGCTTGGGATGGTTATTTCACACACCTGCAGAACCACCTCCAGTTTCCTGTACAGACGGGTACCTACAGCATCACTTCCAATACATGGCAATAGCTTTCGGGATGCCCCATTGTGTTTTATATTTGGCTTCTCCTTAAACATTTCTTCATGCACTGGCAAGTCCCTGATGCCCCTGAGCTCACTTTCTAAAAGCACAGGCAGTCTTGATTTCTCATTTCTTTTCAAAAAAAAGTCTGCAGCTGACAGCTCATATGTCCCTTTTGTTATTTATAATTTAAAAGTACTAAATATAGATCTGATTACCTCCCTCCCTCCTTTGCCAATAGGTGCTTTATTACATTGATAGCTTCACTCACTGGCCCATTACGCTGGTATAAAGGGGACCTGCAGCTGTGTGTCTGGGACTTCACCGCAATCTGTTTAAAACTCCAGATCACTGGTGCAGCCTGTGGTCGTGCACTCTTACGTGAAGAGTGCCATGTTTAGTACAGGTAGAGCGCAGAGCAGCCCCTTGTTTAGTGGTGCTGTCTCCTGCTAATCCTCTCTCCAGGAATGAGGGTTGTTGAGCTGTATGAGGAGGCGCTCAGCCCCCGCATACTCCTTGCCAGGAGGTAGACTCTGCAGGCACAGAGCTTGGAGTGGTCAGTTCCCAGGGCTGGGGCTTGAGGTGTAAAAGCGGGGCAAGTCCTGTGTCCCTGTGAAAATCTGTAACAAAAGAGCATCCCAAAGATGCCTGGCTGATCTCCCCTCCCTGCCTACTGTGGAGGAAAGGGCAATTTTTCTTGTAACGTGAAAATCTCTCTCTCGCCTTGGCCTGTACTGTAACCCAGGCAGGAGGAGGTCGCTTCACCAGAGGCCACTGCAACGTCACCCACCTCTGGTCTCTGCACTGTTGCATTTCAGACTATTGCTCTAGAGGCTGTGTTTCTGACTATGATCTCTCTTCTAGGTTTTTATTTGATATACATACACTCTCTCTTAATAACAAAAAAATCTCCACTGTTACCAGGGCAAGTTTGTCATGCTCCTTTCAGCAGTGGCAGTAGGTGGCGTAACGTCCTTTCCAGCTATTATGATCCTCCAGTAGATGAGGGCATGAAACCTTTGACACCCAAATACCATAGTCAAAACCTTGTTCTATGTTACAACACGCTGACATTTTAATTCGCATCCGTGATACATAAAATCATGCTTTTAGGAGGACCTCACCAATACCCCTCATGGAAGAGTCCAAGGGCTTCTCAGATTTTTACTTACTGTCTTAGCAGCTCAGGGCTGAACTTCTTCAATACAGTCCTCTGATTAACTACCTCAGACCTTTTATTGCGACCGGCACAGATCTGCGCAGACACACTTTCAAGCTCTCAGGTCAAGTAACTGGATTAAGCATACATTTCCTTTTCTTATTCAGTATTTTGAGGGATGCTTGCCCTTTTTGTACCCGTCTCTGCTGGTGTAGCTAGTGTGTGATGGTCTTAGTCCTGGTACCTCTCTAGCCATTTTGCTGTGTTCATTTTTCTCCTAGGAATGTTATTTCTATTACACACAAAGTGTATCTTTGATTTTTCAGCTTTAGGCCAGCACTCTGGTTTTTTTCAGTCTTGTGCAGAGCCTCTACCCTGCTATTTTCCTTCTCATCAAAACTTTGTTTATGTAAACCTTTGCACACTTTACACTATCAAAACCATAATGCATTCACTCAAATCATCAAAGCCATTGGATTTCCAATCCCCATGGAGAAGAGGTGTCTTCTCCTTTGTTAAATGAGCACAAATGTGTGCTCCATTTGTGTAGTGGTACCTGCCAAAACCTTGCATCAAGCGCAGTAAAAACACTTGGCATCAACCACCTCCCCAAAGGCTTCTCCCCTCGGAGAGGAAAATTCCATTTTTCCACGTTACATTCTTTCAATAATATACATAAATGAAGCTTTTTAAGGTTTGGCTGCATTTCTCCCCCTCTGCAAAGACTTTGCACTCACAGCTGCTTCTGCTCTCTCTCTGCTTCCTTGCTTCTCCTTCCTCGATTTGGTAAGACCTGCGTTTCAGCCATTAACACCCTGTTTCCTGTGGTTTTCCTTGTAATGTTAACGTTACTCTTTCTGGCACTAGTCTAGTCTAGAGCTCCAAGGAAAGCTTATGATGGATCTGGCCTCTTTTTCCAAATGCCAGCTGTCTGCTTGGTTTCTGCTATATGCCACAGCAAAGGTATCTCCACGTACAGTTCCTCCTGGATTCAGGCTCTGTGCGCCTCTCTGACCTGGATGTCTTCAAATGGGGTGTGGGGCTCTCTGGGGTGGCCAGAACATCATGAACTTCAGTCTTGGTGGATGCTGGGATCCCCAACCGTCCTCCTGTGGGACTCAAGTCCCAGCTTGACAGGTTAATAGCAGCTCAGACACCTGAAAACACAAACGGGCATTTGCCAAAGGGGCGGAGCTGCCAGCCACATCTTAAAAAGAAAAGTATGGATTTCAGTACAGGACTGAGAATCTTTGACTAGGATTGTGCTCCTGGCTCCATCACTGGCCACTGTTCATCTTTGGATAGGACGCCACCTTTACCATGGCTCTGCTGCCTTATCCATAAAATGAAGGTAACAATCTTAATCCTCTTCATAAAGCGCTCCGAGACTCACTGGCAAAGGAGTTGTGGCACTGCAGAGTTAAGTCAACTGAAATGGCTGCGTTATTTTTGCTGAAGCCTAGAGCTTCTCAAAAGCCTGATCTAACTGAAGCAGTAGTTAGACAACAGGAGAAATAACTGGGTCGAGAACTGTATTTATGAACGACAGCAGGGTCATATTACTCACTGTGAACAACTTATCTGACAAAGACATATAGATTACATAATTTTCTTAAAACAATGTACTGTAAATATTGCAGTCTGCTGAATAATTTGAGAGATGAGTCAATGGGATTTGGTTAAGATCCAACAACTTTTTGAATTATTGAATTCCTTACTCCCAGACACTTACTTGAACAGCGCCAGCTGCCAAGTGAGTAGGTTCCCACTTAGTCCAACTGGAAGTTCCCTTCGCAAAGTGGGTTTGAGAACTGGCTCAACATGGTCGACAGAAATCTGGCCCTTCAAGGATCATGGGCTACTTGGCTGCTGTTGCAGACATTACCCCACCAAGTCTTGCCTGTCGCAGTAAAACTTGTTTTGAAGAATGGGGGCTTGTGGTAAAACCTTGCCTTTTGCTCTAGGTAGCTGAGTGACTCTTGGACTGGTCTTTGTGAGACGTTAAAGCTCGAGCATTGTACAGTAATGTTTGCTCACATGAACATTTCTGCTCACAATGGACTTCTGTGAACAGCACAACAGTTAGCCTTCATAGGGCATTATTCTGAATTTAACTCAGCGCCCTTGAAAACTTTCAAACCCTGTGTTTGTTGGTTCCTGGACCCTCACTGTCTTCTGGTTAAATAAACCTTTGTGGCATGAATAGTGCTCAATAGTATCTGTTTGAATGTGTTTGAATGAAGAGCCTTATTAGTTTCTGAATGTTATTCTTTCATTCATAGTCGGAAAAAAGCTCCTATATCTCATGGGAATGATGACAACCACTCTCCTCTGTCAACTCCTCTCTTTCACCATTTGATTTCACAAGACAAATCAGGTCAGTGCGCTGAATGGCTGTCTGGTTTCTGTAGGACCTGCTGGAAGTGGCTCAGAAGAGTGCAGTCACGCTGAGCCAGCTCTCCTGCAGGGAGAGCTGTGCCACGGGGAGGCAGGACCTTGCTGAGGGCTGCTGCAAGACTTGGCTCTGCATCCTATTTTGTTTCTCTGGAGAGATCATGTTCCAGTGAGAGTAACTATGTCTTGTCCACCAAAAGTCCCCTTGATCATGATCAGACCTCTGCTCCCCTCCTACCCAACAGATCAGAGCTGCTCTTTCACCTGCCTGGTTGAGCTGCACGGTGCAACCCTTGGAGCTTGGGGCAGGTCCACCAAATCACATCCATTACATTATTATTACCTTCCTGTTGGCACTGCCCTTCCAGGCAGCAGGAGAGGCAGAGGTGCTGCTCCTTCCCGGAGAAGGACAGGCTAAACTCTCATGAGTTCCCTTGGCTGGGAGAGTGGGGCCAAGCAGATATTGGAGGAGGAGGAAGGAGCATGGGATGAGGAGGAGACTGA
>NW_008825271.1:4992342-5010111 GCF_000699105.1 Pygoscelis adeliae
AAGAGATTGAAAAAAAGAAAGGAGAAGTTCAGCTTTGAAAGAAGAGGGGGGAAACAGCTTCTTAAATGCAACTAGCAAGGGTAAAGACTCTGGTTTCTTCCCAGATCTCCCACTGGCTGTGTGTACGCCCTGGAATAAATTCCTTCATGACCCTGGGCTTAGTTTTGCTGCTCCAAATTTAGATTTTTATACTAATTTTTCCATCTCCAGGGTAAATAACAGGACATGGTCTATTATCTGCCATTTGGAGTTAGAGAGGACAAGACCCACAGGGAATCACAGAGTGCTTGCACTTTTAATGTGCTGCCCCCTCACTTACTCACAGACTCACAGTGAAAATGCTGGTATTCAGCCCTGCCCTGGGCATGAAATACAGCGTCTTAATTCAGCACTGAAATTACTGCCCTTAAGTGAATGCTAACCATGTGCCCAGACAAAAAGAATGCATTTGCTTGGTCAGTAAACATCTTTTTATGGGCATTAAAATAATTTGGTTTCCATTTCCTCCTCACCAGGCAGATTTTGTTTAGTCAATACTGGGGCTGTCACAGACTGCGCCATTTTATTCTTTGCTGTGCCCCGTGCTTTGTGTTATTGTGCTGGAGCTCTTCTTAGCGGTGCTTCAGGACAGACCAAGGCACAGGGCATGAAAAAGCTCAGCTGTGCAAGATCGCTGCTTTACTGGCATTGTAGCACCCTCAGCAACCTACTCAGAAAGCTTAGAGCTGACTTTGCATTTTTTGGCCTTGATCTCTGGCACTAAAGTTAATTGGGATAATTCAGAGTTCACACCCATCTCCCTGAGGGGTTGGTTTAAAATACATGTAATGTGAGTTTTAAAATAATTTCTTTTGATTGGAAGTATTTGGAAATGTTCCTCTCCACTGGTTTTAAAAGGTGTCATTTTTTTATGAATGCTGAGTCGTTGATTAATAAAATTCCGAAAGCATTAACTCAATTGAGTGGACTCCAACTTTTCCTTTTTTTATTATTACGATTCGTGAAAATAAATGCAATAAAAAAAAATTCCCAGCAGCTCTGTTGAACTGTATCCTCAGCAGTCTCCCTCCTGATAGCCCTACCAGATGTTTTACAATGCTAGACACAGGGCTGTTTGCTCTTTTCTCAGGGGAAGGCCGAGTGAAGCCTTGGCTCGGCACCATGAGCCTTCAGCTTGTGACCCTGTATCTCAGGCACGTCATACACTAGCCTGTACCCTGGGAAGGGGCTGGCGGTTTAGTCTCCCTGTTTTTAAGACACCTTGGGGAGGAGCAGGTTTTTGGCTGGCTACCTTAGGTTGTCCTCTTCCAGCCTCCCCGGGGCAGCTTATAGGAGGTGATGCTCAGGTCCATCTTCTCCACCGCATGCGCTGGGTGGCCCTGGGAGTCGTTTGGGAGGATAGCAGATGAGGCTCTGGCTCTACCCAGCCAGGGCCACTTCCCGTGCAAGGATGACCATGGCCACCCAATGCTGGGAGACCCACCAAGGGAGACCCCTCTCCCTTGAGGCTGAGCTTCTGGTTTTGCTCTTCCCAGGTCTGCCATGAAATATGCCCTCTGAACAGAGCCGGAGAGGCTGAAACCCTTTGGATTTGGGAGGGACAAGGTGGGTGAGGATTGGGGGAGGTGGAGGTGGGAACCACTCCTGCTCGTAGCTGCCGGCCGGCCAGCCAGGGAAGGATTTATTGCCCTGGCTGCATTTAGGATGCAGACCGCTCAGAATAACCATCCATCCTACATGTCCGAGCGAGCTGCCACAGGGGATCCATTTGTAAGCTGGCCTACCTTCTTCCTGAAGTTTCTTTCTCCTTTATACTGCAAAGGCTAATATATTGTTCAAATTAAAGTGGGCCTGGGGACCAAAGACAGAGCTGGTTATTGAGTGGAATGGACTGATGAGGAGTGGGTAATATATTTAAAGACTGTGTAGGAGCCACTAGGGACGATATAGTCTGATTTATTTGATTTAGCATAATTTATAGTACACTAGACTATGTTGTGATTCTTTGGGATTTTTATCAGGAAATTTGCATTCAATATTTAAGGATCTTTGGGCAGAAACACTCTAGTTCTTTTATTATTTTGGCTTTAAACATATCATGTACCACAGAAGAATTTATAAAGGGTTTTAATGAGTTCAGATGGCAAAAAAAAAGTTCGAAAGCTAAGATCGGCAAGAGAGGAGGATTCTTGCTTCACCCTTCCCCAAGAGCATGGGTGGACTTTCTTAAAGAAAGGCAATGCTGTATCTGCATTAATTCTCCTTTTTTTGTCTTCAGGACAGGGCAGGCCTTGGTAGGGCCTCCGGCATCCAGAGGTCAGTGGCTCAACTGGTGTAAATCAGTGCTGAGCCTCTCTGCCTATGCCTACTGAAAACTGCAGATCTGGTCTGTTGTGCACCTCCTTTCTTTCCAAAATGTTCCCTGATTTTTGGGCTGGAATTTTGCTTAATGGTATGGTTGATAGTCCATTTTTTTCAATGCTCTAAGCATGATTTTTACATTGTAAAAATCTTGTGTTTTATAACTTAGTCCTCTAGTAATTTCATCCTCTTCAGAGACCCTCCCTAAAAGGAGATACCTCATGTATCTTTCTTCCTGGAAGTGTAAACCTTTTCCATACACAGAGCAGGAGCTGGGGGTGGTCCCCGGTCTGTGCCCTACTGAAGTACCTCATGATGCACTGGACATCTCAGCAGATGCTGCATCCAAAACATCTTAAATGTTCATAGAGGGATCTCAATCTTACATTTGTGACATGTCATGGTTTCAGCCGCTCTGAACGTGACGTGATTTATTTGTAGGTACATTCCACGTTTTTGAGGTTTGCATCCTGTTAAAGCATAGCGGGCTGCAGCCCTTGAACCCTCAGCCTAAAGGTGTTCAGTTGGGAAAGTTTGAATCCCTGGTGATCTGCAAACTGCAACACCATTTAAAACCTTTGTTGACAGTCAAACACATTGAGTGTTTAAAGTTTTAATAGGCTTAGAGTTAATTCTGAAGTCCACCAACATCTGTGTACATCTGTAATTTACGAGTGCCTCTTACTTGGTTGATTTAGTAAATTGTACCTAAGAGTGTTTTTGAAACTTTGGCAGCTCCACATAGAGTTTCATGATTCATCTGTGCCTTTGCCAACTGCTTTGGTTCTTTTCTTTTTGTTTCTTTCCTTTTTTCTTCACCCCTTTTCCCTGTTGGAAGATGTTCTTAAATACTTAATTGAGGGCTCAGGTTTGGAATGCACTTTATCACACACCTTTTCTGTGCCAAAACCCTTTACACACTCTATTAAGGACAACTTTCCACATACTAATGTATTTATTTGTGAAGTGGCTTTTAAAGCCAGTGTAGATGGCAGAAGGCAAAGTATGATGGGCCAAGTCCACTTGTGGAGGAGCTCTGCCCCTTTCTCGCAGCTTACACCCCTGCTATGTGCAAGCAGGGCTTGCTCTCCTGCAACCTTTTTCTCTTGCAATGCCAGCAGCGTGGGCAGGGCAGTCACATGCCATTTTTAGGAGAAAAGCGATGGCCTGGGAGCTGCAGGAGGAGCTGTGGAGGGGAAGGCGTGGGTGGGTGTGCACCATTAGTGGCAGGTCCCCAAGGTATCACTGGGTGCCTGACTTCTGGCCAGGGACATTTGCTTCGGCTGGGAGGGTCCTGTTGAGAAAATATATGACAGCTGTCTGGAGGCAGCCGGAGAACATGGAGGCTTCCAAAAAAACCTCTTTGTGCCTTTGCCCTGGACAGCCCTTAGGAGCTGGGCTGGGAGCCTCCGGACCGGTTTATTGTAAATAGAAGAGTCAGTCTTCCTCGCGTGTATGAACCTTTTAGTTTCTGGCAGCTCTTGTCAAAATAATCCTGTTTCCCCCAAAACATGTGAGCGTTTCTGGGCTCTCAAGAAGGCCGAGTGCCTGACAAGCTCAGCGCTTGTCTCTTCAGGCAGCTAGAGGTGGCGGGGGCACAACTGCAACGCTGGCTGCATTGGCAGTTCTCATAACTTCCCTTGTTATTTTTATTGTCTCAGCCTCCAGAGTGCTTTGATTAGGTTGGAATCCTAGCTTTCATATTTATTTATTTTTTTAAAGCAAGTTTCTAGCCCTTGCGGCTGTGGAAAAAGTAGCTTGAAAACATGCAATGTGCTTTGGATGTGCTAAAATCAGAAAAGGAACAAAGAGAGTCCAGCTGGGACTGTGGGCACAGGACACATTTTTTTAAACTCTGGATTTTATTTCTGCCTTACAATAGCTTCAGTCTTGTTAGCATCCTTTTAGCAGAGGTGCGAGGCCATGGCACGGCTTGCCCAACGTGACACAGCAGTGCAGCAAGTCAAGGACATGCTCAAGGTGTCCTCGCCACGTGCTGCGCTGCTGCTGCCTCGCTGCCTTGTGGGCATTTCCCAAGGGCTGGGCACATCAGTGATAGTTGGCAGCAGAAGACCACAAGGTTAGAAAGGGAGTTGTTTGCCTCTCATAGCAAGTCAGCTTGCTTTCACATCATGTTTCCAGGCCAAACCTCGTAACGGTGCATTTTCATTGTCAAGTTTTGACACCTCCAGCCTTGTTGTCCCATAGTCATGTGCTTGCAAGAGCCGGTGCAACACTTTTGCTGCAATATGCAACTCCATAAAATTTGCCTTTTTCACCTGAATTTGGCAGCATTAGTCTGAGAGCTTGCGCCCTCTCTCCCTCTCAGATGTCACCTGTTTCCAAAAGGGTGGAGCCTTCAACAAATCTCATGGCTGGGCAGTAAAGCAGTGAACATGAAACAAGATGTTCCTGGCTCTAATGAATTAAGATCTAGGAACTACGATGTGAAAAAAAGTCAGATGTGAGCCGTAGAGCCATTAATTGTCAACAGCTTGTGCTCTGCTGGTACATGGGTTTGTTTTACATTATTCCTATAGTGAAATAGGAGTGGCTGATGCTCTTGTACTTACGCTGGTTGATTTGACTCAGGCAGACCACTCTTCTGGGCTAATAAAAAAGGATTTAAGCTGAAAGGAGACAGAGTAAGGGGTGGAAAAAGAAACAAAGTAGAGTCAGTCCCATCTTAAAAAAAATTACTAACTCACAGAGAGTTAATTTGAGCAGGTTTATATTTATCTGTCTGACATGTGGTTGATACGAAGAACTGACGTCTACTCTGTCAGTAGAAGTATTTTATTATTATTAATAACTATTTGTTAAATCTGACATCTATAGTATGCCAGGCACTGTGCAAAACCCAAGGAAAGCATACTGTCTCCCCAGAGAGCTTATAGTAATCTATTCTATTGCAACAATATTTTTTTAATACTGTGTATAAATCGTTCTTCTAGCAGTATTTAGTATAGAGGTTTACACTTCCCCATTCATGTTTTCATGGCAAACAAATTTGCCACAGTGAAAACACTACGCAGTTCAATCCAGCTATATTTTATAGAGTTTCTTCCAGGCAAACCATTGGAAACCATTGCTGCAGAGAGGCCCTTAACACACAGTTAACTTTGAAATCTGCCTAAGCATCATTAACTTTAATGGCCCTGAGCACATGCTTTGGGCTAAGCATGTGCTGAAGTGCTCTCCCGAATGTGGACTGGATTAGGCCCATACAAAGTGTTTTGGTGAAATGCAGCGTAAACCTTGAGAGAGATTAAAATTCCCCGGGGATTCACTATGGAAGTGGGTATCACATCGTCTGTCACAAGGGGCAGTGCTCAGAGGCCTCATCAGGCAGGCACAGACTGACCCTCCCGTTCAGGACCTTTTTCCCGTCTGAGGGATACTGAAATCTCTATCAACCCTGGGGGCCTTTAGCGAGGGTGGACTCTGTTTTGCTGCATGGACAAGTGCCGTAGTACTGCCCCGCATGTAGGAGAAATGACTCCTAAGAGAGCAGATGAAATCATAATGGGCCAATAGTGTAAGATAAAGATTAAAAAAAAAAAAGACCTTCATTGAGTCTGAGTAGGACTAAATCTGTAGTTAAATAAAGGCATATAATGAAATAGAAGCAAGAAAAAAAGCTAAAAATAAAAATAAAAATTTATGTGCGCTAAACAAACAGTATCATCCAGTCTCTAGGGGAGAATAACTTAAAAAAGTAGAATAATGCCTAATGAGTTCCTTAGGGGGCTATTTATGTAGACTGCATGAACAGCTTGATTCAAAAGGGAGCTTTGCCTGCATAAAATCTTCAGAATTGTTTCCAATTTAGTCTTATTTATTTAACACCTGAAGCCAGCTTGCACCCACTGTTGAACTGCCATCAAGAAGCACTGGAGATACCTGATGGTGCCCTCCTGCCTCTTCGGGAATCACAAAACCAGCAGATCTGTGATAGCACTTGCCTGATGGCAAAGGCCTTTTGATTCTCCACTGGGTTGCTGCCACAAAATTACCCCGTGTGCCTGCACCTTTTGTAAGCCTCTGGAGAGTTGGAGGCAGAAAGCCTTCATAACGCAGAGAAATATCTGAGCTAACTTGTTTTGCTACGGGAGCGTGCTGTGGGAAAGGGGTGCAAAGCAGCTGGCAGGAGGGAGAAAAATCTTTGGGCTGCCATGAGCTCCTAGGTTGGCTCACCACATCTCGTATGGCTTCACCCTAAATTTCTGAAAAGATACTCCTCACTGTAGGGATTTTTCTATTCCCCTGAAGTACCAGACCTCATATCTTTAAAGTAAGTTTGACTGGACTTTGACTATTCAATATAGGGAGCACAGGCAGAAATGAATTGCTCCTTAGGAAACTGTGCTGGAAGTTACGGAGAAACAACATACAAAAGCCAAGCCATAGCAGAGACTCTCTTTAAGGTTTATTTTTTAAAGTTTTATTTTTTGAAGTTCTTTAAGGACTATTTTTCTGGCTGATGCTTGTGAAATAAGTCAGGTTGGCACAAAGAGTTCACTGAAGACTTTACTGAACACGTGAAAGCCCTGAGAACAGAAAGACTGCTGCAAGACTGTGGGTGGGACATACGGGTGAATAAGCAGTTTCTTTCCCTCAGATCTGATTGTTTTTATGTAAATATGCACACACATAATTATAGGTAAGACCACTTGGAGAAAATAGAAGTGTGAGGGCAACTGCATTCATTTCTTGTGAGTCTGTCTAGGGGCGGGAGGCTTCAACAATCAAAGTCCTAGAATCCCCAAATGGTTACATTATGAGTATCTTTTGTTTTTAAGAAAGCTCAGTGAAAGTCACCTAATTTTTCTTTTTGGAATATGCCATCATAAAAAGGAAATATTCCAAACTTTAGTCAACCACAGCATGGCTTTGTAGAGTGTGACATGAAGAAGAGTGTGATGCATGTCCTCAGACAGCTCTGTTTGTAAAATTATTTACTAAACAAGCAAGAAAAATGGTTTATTTAGAAGTACTAAATGACAAGATCAAGAACTGGAAACCAAGAAGAAAGAAGGGAGCAGTAAAATATTAGGCAGCCAAATGACTGTGGCTTGATATATCTTGTCTCAGCTTTTCTTTGATTTTCCCCAAAAGAAGTTGGCAGTGACAATAGAAAGGCTGTGAACAACGTAACAATATGATGTACTCATGCCAAAATGTAAATACAAAAGAAATGTTCTAAAATATCCTGTATCAAATTATCTGCAAGAAGCAGAAAAAGATGGATCACGTTTTTAGTTCTTTGGAAACACGGAGAAAAATCAAATGCAGAGCTTAAGAGTTTATCTTTACATAGGTACAAATTTCTTATTAAAAATTTGATCCCAATTAGAGAAGACCAAATGAATACTTTGATTATGATGTGATGGATGGGGTACGTGAGTGATGTGTTCCATTATGATCCCAGTAAACTGAAAAAAAGCAAAAAAAACCCCAAAACTCAGAATGTGCCTCACACATCTCTTTCTCAACAACTAAGGATATGAATGAGGATGTATCGACTTTTTAATGAATTTCAAGTTCCACAAATGGGAGCCTTTTAGGATCAAGATATTAAGTGAGCATGCAATATGACATTTTTATAAGGCTCTCAGATGCAGGTCTTAATGCAAGAGGTTCCAACCCACTCAGATGGACAATAACTCTTCACCAACCCTGAATTAACACAGGTACTAGAGAGAATACGTAGGGAGGAGAAAATAGTCTCAAGCCAAAGGCCCACCCTATGTGCCTATACATGTAAAAGTACGAGAGGCATAAAAAGCTTTATCTACCTTTCCTTTCCCAATGCAATCTGTTTTCACAATAAAACAAACATCTCATTTGTTTTATTTTCTTACAACATGCCATAAAATGGTTATATTTTCCAAAAGCATTTCCAGTGAAAGCCAATGAATAGGTCTGCAGAGGTTCAAATTCTGATCTCCTTTTCCTCAGCTCTGAGTCTGTTGAATATGAGTCCAGCCTGGCCAGCATGGAAAACTTGAAGTTTATTCCCAAGCTAATGTCTCTGAACTCACGGCTTAAGCAGACAGTGTGCTGTCCCAGGAAGTCTCAGGATCACAGCTGTTAAAAATGCTGGGTGCCTCCTAAGTTAGGTGGGTGTACTAGACACTCATTTGAAGCACTGGAGGTTGTTTTGTTTTCAGAGGGGGGTTGAAAGTTTTACCCTCTAGCATTACTCCTTGACCTTCTCTGGCCTATGGCCAAAGTACCAAGCCAGTTCGCAGGCGAAATTATATTTCTCATGAAGATCATGGGACTTGGTCACTACTCAAATACTCTCTTCTGGTCTTGTAAGCCAAAGCATATATTGTAATACTGAAGCAAATATTTACTGTTTGGTACACAATGCTCTATAGTCCTCCTGTGGTCTTTGACAAAATTCACTTCACTGCTCTTGTTTTCCTAGCTAAAGGCTAGTTAAGGAAACAGATGGATGATTGCATGTGTGTGATGTTGAACTCGAAAAGGAAAGTCACATGCTCTGCTTTTTGTTCAATGTAAACTCGATCTGAGAGCATTGGGACTTTGCTTTTAGGAAGTTCTTTTTTCCTAAAGTAACCCAGTGGCTTCCAGAGGGTCAATGACAAAATGACAAAGTAGTCTAAGAAGAATACTGTGATGGTCCTCTCTTCCACCTCTAGTGCTCAGTTTTTTCAGCCTGACCTTAGATTTTTAGTGGCTACAATTGTATGAGCAATATGCCTAGGTCACTCCATAAGATTAAGAAAGCATTACACATAAGATGTGTACCTGAGTTATTTTTATTCGTTTCTCAACTCAGCAGAAATGATTAGATTTTGTGCAACACACTCCCACAGCAAAAGGATATCACAGTATGTTCTGACAGGCAACTGTAGGAGGCCATAAATTAAGTGAAATACATTTATTGGGATCACCCAGTTTTACTTTATGAGAAAGCTGGTTGTCTCAAAATAACCCTCACTGCCCTTTCTTTTCTTAAGGTCATGTAGATAGGACATCTGGCAGAGGCTCAGTCCCAGTGCAACCAATAACATTAACCCTGACCAGCCCAAATCACAACTGGGGCAGCTCATTCTCTGTAGCAAAAGAAATCAAGCACAATTTCCTAGTTGCCGATATTTCAAGGACTACATGAAATAATTCTATTTTCAGTAAATATCAAGGCCAGGCTGACTGCAAGGCCTCCACTCCAAAGACCCTTTGTGCTAATAAAAGCACATTATTTCTGTAAAGTTAGTCACTATTTCATTGTGAACAAGGGCATGGCAGTCTGCCCCTAAATTAAAAACTAAAGCCAAATCCCATTTGTTCTGCACCCCCTGTGGGTTATTGCTATAATTTCTAATTGGCAATGATTACATTTTATGAATCCATGAACAAATATTAATTCAACTTACAGCGTGTCCAGTTTTGTTAAACATCAAAGATGGTAATTTATAAATGACATCAGCAATAATTCTGCCTTTGTTCAGCGCCATTTCTGCTGCCAGCCCAGGCTCGGACTCAGCACTTCAGCTGGCAGCTGCCTGCAGGAACCAGATGATGCCCAAGCATCTGTCTTCCAGTGAAATGGATGTTTCTGTTTCTGAGAGCAAGGAGGCACCTCATGCCCTGCATACCTGGGAGGACAGTCTGCCTTCTCCTGGAGAGGGGCAGCCTCCGGAGGCACCTGCCCCGTGTTGGCTTGACCCACAGTACATGGGGTTGTCCTGAAGGAGAAATTCCATCCAGGGCTTTGAGGTAACGTGGGCTGCCCCCAGCCACAGTGCAATGCCACTCCCCCTGCTTCACGTGGGTGCTTCACCGGGCTCAGAGGTGCTGTTTTCTCACGGCCACTATAGCATATGTGCTATATTTCCATATGTGCCGCTGGAGAGGGTGCTTCGCAGTCCCCAGGATCATCTCCTTGTGGTACAGGACGGACAACTCAGCTGGCAGTAACCACATTCTTCCAAGCACTGGGAAGCTGGAACACCCTTTTCTAGTTCTTCAGCATTTTTGGCCCCAAACTTGGTCACTCGGAACCTAACTCGGTACAATAGCTGTCCTGCAGAGTGTAGGAAGCTCAGGGAAACTCTGCGTGTAGATCCTGAGCTGTTTATCTGAGAGAAAATTAAACTTTCCTTCCTTTTAGGGGACCACGGATCTGGAGAAGAAACTTCAAGATAACCGGTTTGGTCATCAGTGCTTTGCATGATCTTTCTACCTATGCCTCCTCCCTTGGACATGTTCTGTGCTTGCAGTGCATCAGCCTCAGTCCACCTTCTTCCTCCACTTGCTACCCCCCGATGGACCTCCCACTCCTGCAGCTGCAGACAAGATCTGAAACTGGTCAGGATGCTATTGCTTGATTTTTGTTCTTCATTTCCATGTTTTCTCCAGGGAAAAAAAAAACCAACCAAACCACTGGGGAGCACAGGGGACAGAACAAGACAGCGTTCAGTGTTACTGGGTAAAGCGTGGGAAGGGAAGAACGCCTTATGCTATTGAGGCAGGAGGTACGGAGAGCCTTGACAGCAAACTCTGCCACCACAGCAATGCCTCGCAAGTGTCGCAGTCACCTGCAAGTGGCAACAGAGATACATCTTGCTCTCAACTTAAGCGTCATATCGCATCAGCATGTAACTGCACTCATAAAGTTGCCTACAGCCAGAGTGAACTGGCACTGTGCTGAAAACGTCGCCAGTTACAACCGGAGACTCTGGATGCAGGAAATAACGCTGTCAAAACGTAATGGTCCAGCTTATGGTTTGATTGAATGTTTTATCATCTTTGAAAGGCATGACAGCTGGTGTGAACTTTTGTATCAGGTATCAGTGTTCCCTGCTCCAAATACTTCCATGTGACTGGCTTTGGTTAAAGAAGGCACTCTTGCTGAATTTAATTAGACAGAAACACAATTTAAGGGCAGATACCACCCCTTCTCGTTACCAAGGAAGATGGCCTGGAGCGTTGCTATGTGCCCAAGAGTCTCCCTAGCACAGCTTTCTGGCTGAGAAAACAATGTGCTACATCCAGGAAAAATATGAAGCCTATATCTGTGCCTAGAAACTGTCACACTGGTATCTTTATAAATTGTACTGATATAAAAACAAAGTGCCTTAATTTAATTATGTGTGTTTTCTTTGGTTAGTGCAAGATGAGTTCGGGGGGGGGGGATCTGAGGACCTTTTTCCTATCAGACTGTCTTGAAAGGCAGAGGCCTTGAAGCAGACCCTGTCTGCACTGCAGAGATATACACACCCGCTTTCTGGGCAGACCCACGCCCTGAGCATCCCGGCGTGTGAGGGCAGTGCATCCTCCTGCCACAAATCCGCAGGGAGGGAGAGCTTCCCCTGGCTTGGTGCTGCACCGCGGGCTGGTGTAGGGGAGGGAGCGCAGGAGCCCCTGCACCGCATGGCTGTGCCCACGCCGAGGAGGTATATGAGGCTTTAGTACAAGGACAATAATGGTTTCTAACCCTTCTGCAGATCACACAGAGAAGGAAGACTCTTTGCAGCTGTATATCTTAGTAGAAGGTGCACTAAGTGCAGAAATGCATTTTGAAGGAAAACAAGTGCTTTCATTTGGCATTTCCAAAAAATACATGCACTTTGTATTACCCACTGACAATCCATCCTTTTTTAATGTCTGCAAGCTGTTTGTGGTCTGTGGAGAGCTGGTGAACAGCTTGCTAAGAGCTTGCTGATCAAACCTGCTTGGCTGTGATCAGCCACATGGCATATTCCCGTGATCATGGGGTAAAAGCCCTGCGCTCTCCTCAAATAGTCTCCAAAACTCTCTTCCAGCTTGCAGCTTTAGCAAACACTTGCCAGAAGCATGTCCACTGTATTTGTAAGGGAAGGGAACAGGAAAGGGTCATGGAAGTCAGGCTGTGAAAATAATCCACCATCCCTTTTTTAAAGAAGATGAGACAAGAGCCTGCAAAATTTGGGAGAGTTAATGCTGCTGGTGCACTTGAGTGGGAGAGATCTGCAGTGAAGCTATGTATGAACTAAAAGCCACAGCAAAACTTGTCCGGTGAGGTTCTGGCCCAAGCATGATGAGGGAGAGGTAGGGCAGATCCCCATTATCATGCTGAGCATCCTAGGAAATGGGAGTCGCACCTAAGAGCACACACCAAAAAAAGTAATATTTGTACAGGGTGGCAGGCACTGAACTCCCAGACAGACCTGAATCAACTAGCTGGAGATAACTGGGCAAGAAAACACATGGCTGGAAAGATAGCCATCAAATTCCTCTTACTCCTTTCCCTGGCACTTTGTTCTCTCTGCAAAATGTTGACACAGTTCCTGAGACAGAAAGAGACTAGAATGGAAAAAGTAAGTGGATAGGCCGTGGTTATGGCTTATTTTCTTTCCCCAATATGGGAGTATTGTATAATGGAATTTTGTTCAAACATCAGTTTTATTCTTGAAATAGTTATTATTCTTCATATTGCATATGAAACAAGAGCTATGTTTTGGGTCTAACATAATTTTTGATAACAGGCTTTGAGTGAGTTTTTTAAAAAGCAATAAAAAAATTTATTAAATTCATTTTAAATTAACTTAATTTAAACTAAACTAAAATTAAATGTAATGTAAAAGGAGATATATATTAAAAAAAACTTTTTCATGTGTATTTGGGCAAAATAGACATCTGTGGACCCAGGGACTCTGAGTACAAAATCTTCTGTCCTCTGCTCTCTGATAAATGAACTACAGAACTGGAAACAGAGACGGGTGTATTTTGAAGACTGTGACCAGATTCCGGTATCAGGTGTAATCTAACACTGCTGGATTGCCATGTTACTCAGAGTCAGAATGATATCCACTGGGAGACTGAGGGTCGCTCTCTAAATGACATGTCCATGAGCTGATGCAAACATAGGCTCAACAGTGGAAATACATAATGCAACAATGATCCATGTGTCTGAATGCTCCTCTATCAAAACAAGGCCACTGTGTTTCAAGAAACCTAAAAGCCCTGAAAGAGAAGAGAACTTGTTTGGTTACACTTCCGAAAATTACAAGAACTCTACATCTAAAGCCAAAAACTAAGCGGCAAAATTCCCAGATCAATCTTTCCCATTTTCTTTTCTGTTTTGTTTTGGTTTTTTTCCTTGCATTGGAGCAGAAATATTATTAAAAAAGCATATCTCAAAGTGATTTCAATACTTCCCGCAGTCCTGAGAAAAGATACATAAACCTGAGAAAAATGCTGGAGGGACGGGACAAAGTAGCTTTGAAAGACTGTGGTTATTCATGGGCAGGTTGTGTAGCAGGGGCAATGTGCTTCATTCTGTGCAAGACAAAAGGCTTAAATAGCCCTTTCTCCAAATATATTATCAGTATAAAAGACAAGATGTTGTATCTAATTCAGTTTTCATTCATTCCATCCCAGTTGAAACAACGTTTGGAAATTTAGTGTGAGAACGCTTTCCAAAAATAGGTGAGAAGTTAAAGGATTGATGATGGAGATGGCAGCATTCATGGGAAAAGGGTCATGTGGCCACAGTGCTCCCTCGTCTTCTCTATGCCTCAGAAAACTGTCTGGTTTTTGCTGAGTTTTGAGTGAAAATGGAATTCTCTGGTATTATTAATTTTGTTTTCTTTGGGTCACCTTTCCCTATATATTATCCCAGCAAAATAAACAAGTGCAAGGAGTTATAGCTTTGATTTTGAGGTGGATATGTGTGAAATTCTCACACTGAGTCAGGAGAGCTATGCTAA
This sequence comes from Pygoscelis adeliae, assembly GCF_000699105.1. NCBI lineage: Eukaryota > Metazoa > Chordata > Aves > Sphenisciformes > Spheniscidae > Pygoscelis > Pygoscelis adeliae. Next base: position 5,006,430 of record NW_008825271.1, read on the forward strand.
CCATATGTACTGTTGTATGTATGTCACATAGACAGATGACCATGAACAGGAAAATGCAATCAATCATGCCGGCGCTTTCTTCCCAGCCCTCCTCTCATGTGCCTACACCAGAAAACCATTGATATGCACACATGTGTAAACAAAAGTTGGCATATTTCTATTGCTTTTGTATTTTTTCAGATCCTTCTGTAACACAAGGGATAATACTTGCCTGTCATTGTTTTAAGTGGCAATAATCCACTTGCTAAGTGGAAAAACTACAAGACAAAAGGTTTTAATTTAAAATCCCAACACAGAAAACAGATTATTGCTGAAAAATCAAAGTTCTGATATCCAGATACTTCTTATAAAAGAAGTACCTTTTTTTTTAAAATAAGTTGCTTGATAAAGCGAGAGGCTAATAGCAGTGACCTTAAATCAAGTTTAATTTAGGCACAGTTTGTGTAGACTTTCCTGAAAAGCTTTGCCAGGGTATTTTATTCTTCACCTGTGTGTCACTCCTTGCTAATGCAGCTGGCTACACCACCGCCTGTTTTGTGATGTGGAGCTCCAGGTGAAGTCACCATCTCCCCTCTCCGTAGTGGCTTAGCATAAAATCCTGAAAAAATCACCTGCTTGAGGAAACCCATCAGCTCTAACAGCACTAATCACCTATCTTAATGCTTCCAAAATGGGGACCTGCTTCAGCCCAGAGTTACTTCCCAATGCATCAATCACGTATATAACGGTCCAACTAAACTGCACTGAACAAAAGCTATTGACGTATATCCTAAACCCACTACTAGAATACAATGATCTTGAATCTACCTTACTTGGCAAGCTACAGAAATGACTTGCCTTTCAGGCATTGTGAATGTACAATTTCTGGAGATGGGAAGTCATTCGGTGTGCTGGCACAACAGCACATGAATTCTGGAGATTTGGGAGCACCAGCAGAGGGTCGGTTACACAAGCAAATGCCTTAAGCAGGGCTGCTAAGTGGCTTAAATGAAACCAACACCGTGCCACATGAAAGTTTAAACTATTGCTCGTGACAACTCTCTTGCACTGGGCAAAGAAATTAAATTCTTCCCAGAGACCTCTAAGGAAAAGAAATCAGTGGGCTCCCTTGAAAGACCTCCCTACTTAAAAGTTTCTTACTGGCTTCTGTGGCCATTTTGAGCTGCTCCACTGTTATGAAATGACAGTGAAATTCCTTTACTGGCCACGGTTTCAACACTCAGGTAGTCAAGGTTGTACAGCTCTGGGAGCGTTAGCAGGGTAAGCGGTGAGATGCATTTGCCCAGAGGTTATGCACAGTTCTGTGCTGTTGGGGCATCTCACTGTGAGCTCTTTCCACCTCTGGCCCGTCTGTGTGGACACAGAGCAGCACCATCACAGGTGCTCGGTGGCACTGCCCTCACCGGTTGATGCACGCGCCCACCACGTGAATGCCTCTCCCGAACTGAGACTCCTTTCTTCCTCATTTAGCTGGATTTGCATAAAATAACTTGTTGCTTAAAAAAAAAGAGTGGCCTTTGGGTGTAAAAAGCTGGAGTGCTGACTCTACCATCTGGTGAGTTCTTAACTGCAACCATGCAGTGCAGCATAAGTCCTCTGAGGGAAGAGGTGACTAATAAGCTACAGAGAGATCCTGAGCTGGTTAGGAAGTAACGTTAGATTTCTGCTGTCCTCACTAGTTAATGTGATATGTAAATGAGTAACATATGATATGATTTGAAGCCCTTGCTGTCTGTAGGGAACATGCCAGTGTAAGCGCTTTGGAGGAGGTGGTTTTCCTAATGAATATGCTCTTTGTTTAAGAATGGCAGTGAAGTCCCAGTTTTCTTCTATCATCTTGTGCAACTTATCTAAAGCAACACTTGTTCCAGGGGATGGCAAATGTTTGAAATTTGAACGGGATCAGCTCCATTAGCCTGAATTTGTACTGTCACACCCTGATTTCCACACTGCAAGAAATCCTAATCCCTTCTTCAGCTGCTGGAAATGGCCTTTACAGTGTATCTCAAGCCAATAAGAAATCCCTAAATCTGCTGATTTGTACCGAAGCTAGAGTTAGCATAGCAGACATTTGAAAGCAAATTTAAGGCAGAAATTTCAGAGACACCATGAGTTGGATTTCCACATCGGACTGAGACACCTAGGCAAGGGGCTTGCTTTTTGACCCTGCTCAGTGTCCCTCGGCTCCTGTGGATTTCTCTGAAGGCTGGCAGGTGGTCAGTGTCTTTGCATATCAGACCCATAGTAAGGTACTGACTAAGAGCAAAGGACACTACTTTTAGACATAAACTTATCAAACTGCTTTATTTAAGCTTTCTGCTGTGTGGCTCATCTCATTGCAGTGAAAGCTATTGAATAGTCAAGTAGCAAAGCTGGGGAGGTTCTCATCACATCTTCCTGCTGAGTCCCCATTTTAATTTCTTGTAAATTCCGTTTGTCCATGTGCACAGCCTTCCTGCATTTCTCTTATGTGAGGCCTTTGGGGAGGGGCTTTTATTGTCAAAGCTGGTAGAAGGAAGAGAGAAATGCAAAGAGACAGAACACAGTCTCCAGTCATGTCTACCTTGAAGGGGATGGATTGAATTTCATCCTGAATAGCAAATTTTGAGCAAATTTCAAATTTTCTAGTATTTTCTCCAGCAATGTAATCCTTAATGTCATAATCCAGTTAAGAAACAGAAACATACCACAAATCTTAGGGATCCAGTTAAAACAGCAGAAATTTCTGATGATAAAGTGTTGCAACAAGCTATTTCCCAGCCAGCTTTACAGCAAGAATTCTTAGTAAGGATGCTTTTGTAACTCAGTTAAAAAGAAATAAAATTGTCCACTACAGAAAGAGGAGTGTTGTTTGCATCTTATATACAATTTTTTAATTTCAGATTCATTTCATTCAGAGGTACTCCTGGGGAGTAATAATATCACATCGATGGATTCTCACATTTTTTCAATGTGCTGTGAAAACATCTGCTAGTACTCATCAAACTCCTCTGTGGTTGGTTGTCCCCATTTTACAGGTTGAAGAAATTAGACAGGCAGGTTAAAGGACTTGCCCAAGACCACACAGAGAATCAGATGACAGGGTAGGTATTAGAATCATAATTTCCTGGCTCTACTTCCACTTACATTGTGCCAAGGAAAAGGCCTTTTTTCTAACCTTGGTTATTTGACTGTGCTCTTTCTCTCTCTCTCTTACTCTTGCTCCATCTCACCTAAAATGTAATTGAAAAAAAATTCTCCCCTTTAGTCTGCAGCTTTGTATTTAATCTATGGTGCCAAACAGATCAAATAAATGTTGTCACCACTCCAGAAAGAGCAGGGAGAGTTTATTTAGCTGATGTGATGGCATAGGTGGGTTATAAAAACCTCCCAGATTTGTGGCAGGGAGGTGATCTCTCAAACCCTGATTAAACTCACTCGTGTTAATCAGGCATAGCTTCCCAGGTAGGACAGGTGCAAAGCTGACAAAAACATCACCCTGCAACCACAGTATCCCACTATGGATGTCACCCAAAACACCCACCTCAATTCCTCATTTTTCTTTTCCTGTAGCTCTCCAGCCAAACATGCCTCTATATCTGATTTTGGTGAGAGTTAAATGCTGTGATGGGATAGGAAAAAGGATGTTATGCCCTCCTGAAACAAATCCCCAGAGAAGGTATTTCTTTATGGTCCTCCTTTG
>NW_008825271.1:5010121-5067033 GCF_000699105.1 Pygoscelis adeliae
GGTCCTCCTTTGTGCCATGAGGAAACCCTCTTTCCATAATTTAAAGGCTGGGTTACTTCATTTGCTATAAAGGTTGGAGGGATTGGATATTAGTGCATCCTCAAGATCATTATGTTGTGTTATTTTTAAGTCAGTAACCATTGCCCTTGTATAGATACTCTTCAGTACATTTTTGGAGGAGCAGTTATCACCAGTCCTGGAGATCAGGTTATGCTTTATTTTTATCCGATTTCTTCCAGTCCCTTGTTAGCTGGAGCATCCAGTAATAACTAGAGACTCATGAATTAGAAGTGATGTGCAACAGCCCTCTGGGAGTCACTGCAACTTCATTTGTGACAGGTTTTGTAATGCTATTTCTGCATTTTTCTCCTCGTAACAAACACGACGGTTCAGTTCTAGGTTGTGTTGGCAAAAGGACACAGATGGACGATAATCCAAACCAGCCATGCCATGGAGCTCACGTCCAGTGCCTGGGCTATCGAGGGTCCAGTCTTGACCCTGCAGTTCAGCCCAGGCAGCACCGCTGCCGGTGCTGCCTCCTGACCGGGTTGGGGCATGCTAGCAAAAGGGTGAGTAGGACCCCACTCTGCCTAGTACTGCTGCCATGAGATACTCGGGGATCTCACACTAGCGTGGTCAATAGAGGTGCTCCTCAGCTGGTGTTATGTCAGCCCAGCCATCAAGTGAGTAAAAATGCCCACACTTGCTCTCATCCTCTCCATCCCCTCTCCATCTCATACTCTCATCATTCTCCATCCCTTGGCATAAGCAGGATCCAGCCATCTCAGGGAATTTAACTTGTGCCTGGAAATGTGTGTGGATTCAGTGCTGATTGTAACGGTGCCGTCCATTTACCTTAATGAAAATAGCTCAACTGAGCAGAGAAACACCTCTGTGGAGGTTGAAAAGATGACATCTCTTGCACTGCATTACATATATTGTACACTTACAGCAGGATCTGGAAAGCTTTGATTGAGTTATCTGTAGATTAAACACCTTAGCCCATTCTTAAAGTGCCTTAAACTGCTGTTACTGTTTTTCACCCAAATTATGAGCAGCCTTACAATAGTTGAGTGGTGCATGTGGCACTCTTCCTCATCTGCCTCTGCAGTTGTTCTTGCATGGAAATGGATTTCTTATAATGCAGAACTCCTTAGTGCTACGTTATTTCTGACCACAAAGCTGGACTGCATCCTTCCTGTGAAATACAGATATACAGTATCAGAGTTTTTTTAATTTTAAGCTTCCCAGCAAGTGATTACTTAAAAATAGTTTACTGACTCTTTAAAGCGTCACAAATGCAGCATAATGGTCTGCCTCCTGAGGGCACGGGCTGCTCCGTGGGGTGGTGTCTAAGCAAGCACTAATACCCAATAATGCCCATTAACCTAATGACACTGTTCACACATGATAACTATAAGCAATTGGATGAGGACATTAAAAACTATATAAGCGATATATGAGTTTGTGCTTGTCACTGTACTAATCTGCAAAGTTTGTGCATACTGCTGTTGTTAAGGTGACAGGAATGGGACATGGTAAGTTATATGGACAGAGATTTGTCACTGCTGCATGCAGACCAGCAGAGAAACTATTCATTAGTGACATACTTTAAGAAAAATGTGTTTGGTATAACGGAGTGGATTAGCTCAGCAATACATGTTCAGTGGGGGAGAATTTCAGGTTTATATCTAAGTAACAAATGGTTACTTATCTTCTCTTGTACCAGGTGGTATGATGTGTGTCTTGTTCTTCTGCCGCTGTATCATAGTCCTCGATACAAATATTAAATGAATGTGGATCAAGCTGGTTTGGTTTCTAATCATGCTTTTTAAGAGGAGTCACTGGGCATAATGGTCTGTTTATGGAATATTCTCAGGTTCTCTATTTTCCAGAGGTGTACACAGGCAGCAGCAGGGGCATAGTTTGTCTCTAGATGCCACCTTTTCACAAAAGAAAAGCTTCATAAATCACCTCCCTGAACTGTCAGTGCTGTTAGCAACTCCCTCTGGCGCTGTACAGCTGAGGGGGTTACGTTGAGCACAGTGCTCCTCTGCAGCCAGAGGGGTCCTGCTTTTGTTTATTTTTCTTTCCTAATTACCTATAGTGAGGGAAAGCTGGTCCAAGCTGAGGAACTTTTCTAAAATACATTGGATGATCAAAAAAAGGCGACAGGCCTCTTCAGTGCCTAACAACTAATTGTGCACAGTAGCCTGCATCTCTGCTAGAGACAGCTTGGCATCACTTTCTCCTTCCTAAGCATCATGGTAATGAGCATTCCGTGCTGACTTTAAAAAAAAAGGACTTTTTGAAAAAGGAACAGTGTGGGTGTCTGGACCTGAAGTCATATAGCTAATGCAGACATATAGACAATGCACACAAAAGCTTCCCAGTGTCAGATGAGAAGAACATGGGCCATAAATTCTCTGTCCTTAACTTATAGCCACACAGATGGTTTTGATTACAGCAGATGTTGTGTGAAAATTAGCTTCAGCTTGTGGCTAAGTGGAGGAGCAATTGTAGAAAGGGGTTCAGGAGGTGAAGGCTATTTTTAAGACTCCTGTACGTAAAACAAAATCTTTGTCTATAGCAAGGTGGCACAGCTGACTCAAGGTGCAGATCGCACACACAGAGGGGTAAGGAAAATATTTAGCTTTGCACAGCCGCCTTGTATGGGGTTAATTGTAGATGTGGCATTTTGCATAGCTTCTGCTCAATGTTTTTATCTGCTTCAACCTGTTGTTGTACCAGGTGTCACATGGCACAAAGAGTTTCCCTGCTGAATATCAGGCAAGGAAATAAAATAAGACAAAAATGCTTGTCTTATCTTACATGCTGCTGTTCTTTCCCATGCTGATGTGCAAGGAGAAGATGGTGTAGACTGGCCCTTTCTCGTGGCCCTGGTGAAGGAAGCCAGGAGACGTTCCTCCCTACAGGCCCAGCTGATGGTAGCATTTGCACCCAGCTGATGTATGGGACTGCACACCCCGTCCCCCCAGAGCTATAAGGCCTGATTTGTGTACATAAAGGTGCATGCATGCTCCAGGTGGTATTTCAGGGAGCTGGAGACACCAGGACTTCCCTACCAGGTGCCAGCTCTCAGAGGAGCACATGCGTGTTGATGTCTGAGGCTGATGGGGGAAAACCGCCCCTACTGCCTCGGTTGCGTCTCCCTTTGCCCCCAAATACATCTGGCATGGCTGGGCTTCAACCACCTCTTCCAGCAAGACGATGCGAGTGCCCTTGGACTCGCCAGGGCAGGCAATGGGGTGCAGAGGCGCAGCCGGCTGAGCCGGCCACCCCCAAGCTGCTGGGCACGTTGGGCAGCTCTTTGCCTTCCTGCATGGAGCGTTTACCTTGGTGACCGCTGCTCAGCGTACATCTCCACCCATTGGAGGGGAACCTTCTATAAATCCAAATGTGTCGGGAAGAGAGGAAAGGGTCTCACAGCGGCTTTGTCCTCACAGCGGCTTTGCTCCACAGGCACCGCCAGCCTCCAGCAACCACCCTAGCAGCCCAGAAACAGAAAAGGACAGCCACTGCTTCAGTCCTCAGAGAGCATTGCTTCACAGACATCCGAGCTTTATTCTGCCTTTTATCCTTATTTCTACTTTTCCCAGGAGATGCAGACAGAGCTATCTTCCATTTAATATTTGGTATATGCAGATTTATACAGACTCATTTTCCGCTTTTTGAAACTCCCCAGTTAGCCAGTTCGACTCCACTGTACTTGAACATTTGCTTTCAATAAGAAAAAATGTTGATTAAATCAGTGGCCTGGCCAAATCTAGTAAGTTTTTTCTGGCAATATCTTTAATGAGTCCCATTTATTAATTTTTTCCCCCTACCTTGTATAACAAATTTCCAGATATTAATGTCAAGAAAGGCAATATTTGGCCTGTCATATGAGAAAAGTAAAAGCAAACCAGCACACTTCCTTTTGTAGTTCTGGATCTCATGCTCTTTTAATACCTACGAAAGGACCATTTTGTAAAGTATAAATTTGGAGCTAAGTGTTAAAGCATGCTGGTTTATATACGATTATGTACAAGCATGTATGTGCTTATATATACACATGTGTATTGTAATGTGTACATTGTAATCAAGCGACTATTGACCCATGCAGTCTTTTTATTTTTGGCACGTCTTTACTCTTCCCTGCCCCCCGCCCTCTCTCTCAGGGGATTGTTCTTTAATGTAATTATGCTAAATTGATGTTCTCTTTGTGGTATTTAAAAAAAGAGTCATCATTTTTTAAGCGTTCATATATTCTGAGTCTGTATTTTTTGGCTTCAAATTAAAATGACATTTGATTGTGTTTTTAAAATATTATGGCTCGATAAATTAATTACACCAGAAAATCCAGAAGAAACAAACAATAAAAATAATCATAAACATCAGCTGCCACCTCAGTCCAAACTCACATATTATACTTTAAAACTTTATTATTTCAAGCGGACGTGTAATTACAGGAAGATGGAGGAAGAGGCCATTACTGATGCAAATTCCAATGAAAATCCATCGGTCATAGGCATTTGTCCCGGGAGCGTACGGTTCCCAGGGAAGGCAGGGGAGTGATGGGGTCCCTCCTTGACCTGCTGGGAGGAGGTCTCTGGGTTTAGCATCTCTGTGGGGCTCATGCAGGACGCTGGGCACGTTGCCCCAGAGGAGGAAGGTGCAGTGCCACGCTGTCGTGACAGCAAGAAGGGCAGTGCACGTTGCCCAACGGGCTCCATCTTGGCTCTGGCGGGACCACCTGCCACGCTGAGAAGGTGGTTAGGTTTCCACCACAGCTCTGTCCTTAACTTCCCAGGTAGAACCAGCAGCGGTGTCAATTAGTTCCACTTCTGGTTCTGTTTTTGTGATATTTGCCTCCGTTAATGGAAACCGGACTCACACTATCAATTTATTTCTCATTCTGTGGGCCACCAGCTGGTAACGATATGATTCTTGTTTACTGCTGACCTTGGCTGCATGTGAAAGAGTGACTTAGATGTAAACGGTTCCATCTCCCATTCCCAGACCCTTGAGCCATTATTTCCTTCTGCCCTACCAAGCAACGCGCTGGTTTTAATAAAATATATTGCCATCGTTTTGAATATTTATATGCTTGAACCATTTAAAAAATCTATTCACATTAGTCTGGTTAGGCAAAAATAGCCCAAAGACAGCACCCACTGCCAACATTTTCTTTGGTTACTGCTACCGAAATTTCCCATTTCACTCTATGGCTGAATTGCAGGATAGTTATTCCTTATTAATCATGAGCGTAGTGCCATTAAGACTGCCAAGTAACAGTATAGCCAATATAACTCCTACTCACTTTATAAAGACAAACATTAAAGTAATCACTTACTTTGTGGCTAGAAAAGGGAAAAATGCAGGAGCATACCAGAGGAACCTCAGACATCACGCCCTTCGGCACTTGCCCCAAAACGCAGCGTTGCTGTAAATGCTGTCAGTTGCCAAATCCACCTGGTTACTGTGGATCCTGATGTCCTGGCCGTACAGGGGAGGCAGTGGCTGTGCATGCTGAAGCTAAACCGCTGCTGTGGTGAAACTGCCTGTGACCAAGGATATGTGAGGATACACCTCCTGGTCTTGTGCCACCAGACTTTTGTTTATTCCTGTATCTAGAGCTACACTTAAAGCCATATCAGAGCCACTTGCTTTTGTGGACCATCTGTGGCAGTGTCATAGGTTATTCTGACTTTTAAAAATCATGTTTCTCTTAAATTTTTCCCCTCTGTGGGAAATGGACATTTGGAAAGCTCATTCCAGTTGCAGATAAAACCAAATGTTGCATTGGAATTTCCTACAGGACAGAAAGTCTCATGTTCAAGAGGCTCTAGGCAATATGCAGCACTACATGGTACTTAAAAAGGAGCAGGCAAGCTTTCCTCAGGAACTGTTTTCCAAGGTAGGGTAGCTGGGCTCTGGGACTTTGACAGTTCATCATTACGATACTGGTTTGCAAAGATGACAGAGTAAGCTGGAGTATTTCCCCCTGCTCCCCACCCCCAGATTTCCTGGAAAAGGATGGGGAATCTGTAGTGATTGACTGGGGTTAGTGTGTCATTCTGAATTTAATAGGCTGAGAGATCAGTGCGGATGCTTTAAGTGCCCTTCTGAGAGTGCACAGCACACCCTTTCTAGCAGGATGAATAACTCCACGCCCATTTAGCAGAGGGTGGTGCAGCATGCAGCAGCGTATTCTGCTGTCTGCTTAGCCTTGGAAAAATGCATCTGCCTCGAAACAGGGGCTAAGGCTGGGGTTTCAGGGCATGCAAATGTCTTTCTGGTGCCAAGACAAGCCTTTCCTTTATCGGTGTGCATTTTTCACACATTCAAAGTACCTGCTCATTTCTCAGCTTAAAGAGTTATCTGCATATTAATTAAAAAAACCCATGTTTTTTCTCATTTATCTCATTATAAACTTTTACAAAGTGACCATCAGTGGATTGTTGTGTGTACTTTGGCACATACTTCCTTTAAGCTTCAGTAAAACCTACTCACACACATTAACACTATACACACAGGAATGAATTAATCCTTGCTCAGGGGAAGGAATTTATGGGGTCCCAGCTGTAGAGGGCTTGATGCTAAGATGCAAGGTCTTGTTCTTGTGGAGCCACCTGTGAGTTTCCGAACCCAAAGGGCTGCCTTTGCTCATCAAGGCAATAAAATATACTCTTGTTCTTGCTGGCGTGAGGGGTTTTGAGAATCGCAGTCCCGATGACGTAATGGGTTGCAGCGCACAGAGCGTGATACTGTCTCCAGCTCCCCCATAGCGAGGGCGGTGAGCTCCTGCCTGCTGACTCCTCACAGGCCAGGCGCTAGAAGGAGCCTCTGGGACGAGAGGGATGACGAGCCGCAGCAGTCGCCCAACAGCGGAGATGTGTTGGTGCAAACACATAAAGCTTTGTTGTTTAACTGACAGTGGTTCAGCTGGAAAAGGGTTCAGACCACCTGCCCCTAAAACACAGGGGTCTGCGACTGGAGATAAAGGAGCCAGGTTTAGGCATGCTGCTTGCGCGGCGGGCTCTGGGGATAACATCCACAGCCACCTCAGCACAGCCTGGAGCAGCACTGCTCAGACAGACAGCCTTTATTCCTCCAGCTCCCCCGGGATGAGGGCATGACCAGCTGGAAGTGGTCACTTCCATCCTTTTGCTTTTCTCCTCCCTCAGCCCTGAGCAGCCCCTTAATGCTTCTCTGGTAGCACAAACAGCCATAAAAACTTCTCTAAAAAGGACGACTGAGAAATTCCCTGGACTTGGAGGAAACTGACGTCTAAATGCAGATATCAGCCCAGCAGGCACCCTGCCCACATAAATGTCTCCTCAATAGACTGATGCATTGGTCTGCTTTGCTTGGACAGGCAAGTATCTATGTTATACAACTGGTAAAATGGGATCCACAACTGGTTTTTAAAACACATTTAATAACATGCTATATGATGACAAAGTAACAGTTATATGAAATATCCATCTTGCCAGTACTAAATGATTACTTCCACTAGACTTTAATAATGTTCTATGGGACAATCACCTCATAGCTGCCTTTTCAAAGTGTTGATTAAAAATAAAGAGAAGGACACGAAGGAATGGCCACAAATTGGCAACGGCGCTCATTAAAACAGTCTTAGAGCAGCTTCTCCCTGCACTGGGCCGGGGCAGGTTGCCAGCGGGGAGGCAGCGCGGCGGTTTGCTCCTCCCTTTCTGTGGCCCACTGATGGAGCCGGCTGAAATTTAGCAATTGCCTTTCCACTCGCCTACAAGCCCCAAAACAGGGGAAGCAGTGAGGCGGCTGAGCACTGGCTCCCTGCACTCCCCAAGTATGCTGCTGAAGCAGTCTCAGCGGGAAAATAAATGTCTTGCACGGAGAAGGGTCCAGTTGCAAATTACGCTGTGTGCGGGATGCAGAAATCTGGGAAGCTTTGTATCAGGCAGCCCCTCCAGGGCAGGGCTGGTCCTCCTGGGGACCGGCCCACAAAGTCCCGTTGTGCCGTAAGTGATGGAGCAGGGACATGGCTGCGCTTTGACTGGGACAGGTCACCTCTCCAAAGGTATTCGCTTCAGCTGGCTTTGAAAGATTCTGGAGCAGAAGGATAAGGCTTTTTAAAATATAGGCCATATATAAATATTTATGTGGAGCTATGTAAGGGGTACTATAAAAGGGGTATTTTCTCAGTGGGTATGTGAAAATAAATCTGCAGTTCATATAGTTTGCAAGCCCCCATTATGTTAAATGCTTTGGGGTTTTTTGTGTACAGACGCGGCTTCTAAGACAGGCTATTAAAGAGAAGAGAGAGACTAGTGACATATATGCGCTCTTTAAAAAAAAATTAAATTAAAAAAAACAATAAATGAAAAAAAAATCAGAACCCAGCTTCCCTAGGCCAAGGAAAATGGTGATGTGCTTACAGTATATATTGTGTTGTTATTGCCATATCCATAATAGATGGTTCCTCTTCATCAAATCCATTAAAGCCAGGCCCATTTGCTTAATGAATCTTGCCTTCTGCGTAGGTCAGAGGGAGATAGGGAGAACTCTGCTCAGCAGAGAGCAATAATATTTCCACAGAGGCAGCAGTTTTTGTGGGGAGAGAAGAAACTAATTTTTAGAGAAATACATCCTTGCACATGTATGTGTAGGTCATCATGACCAAAGTAACCCTAGGGGGTTTAGCTGAAAACTGTTACCCATACTGACACAGTATCTGAGTGGAAAATTTTGTAAGATAACTTCAAACACCCATGTGGAAATCCTTCTCTGTTTCAGAGTAGTGACTATAAAACCTTAGCACTCCAGTCTTTATCATGTCCTGTGGTTCTTATCCAGACAGAGAGAGAGAGGGAGAGGGGAGACAAGGGGAATGAAGAATGAGGCAAGAGCCACCGAGAGCTGAGCAGGCTTGGAAGTGGAGGGTCTTCCTTTCTGTTGTTTGTAGTGAGCCTCTTTCTTAAGGGACAGAGGTGCCCTGCGTGGACTCTGGTGGAGAAACTTGCTTTATGAACCTCTGAGAGGATTTGGTTTGTATAATAGGGTGATGTTGAAATAATCAGAGGATTCTGCAAGAATTTTCCTGGTGTGAAATATCACCAAAATTGATCTTATTTTGAGAAATCCACTGTTATCATTTTCCACTGTGGCTGATGAGAAATGCTTGTGAAACTATGTGCTGCTCAAGAGACCTTCTCTTTCTCAATCCCTTCTTCAAAGCAAACAAAACAAAGTCTTTGGACTGGGCTTTCTTTTTTTTTTTTTTTTTTCTCCACAGGCACCTCTGGTGGGCAGAACCTGCCGTAGGTGTGACACCAGCCTTGGAGCTCCCCAAAGGACTGAGCATCCTAATGCTAGGCTGTGGTACACAGCTATGGATGGCAAAACCATTCTGAGAAGTGCAGAGAAACTGCTCTTCACCCCTACTGCAAGGTTGTAATAGAATAACAGAATCATAGAATAGTTTGGGTTGGAAGGGACCTCTAAAGGTCATCTAGTCCAACCCCCCTGCCGCGGGCAGGGACATCTTCAACTAGATCAGGCTGCTCAGAGCCCCGTCCAACCTGACCTGGAATGTTTCCAGGGATGGGGCATCCACCACCTCTCCGGGCAACCTGTGCCAGTGTTTCACCACCCTCAGCGTAAAAAATTTCTTCCTTATATCTAGCCTAAATCTACCCCCCTTTAGTTTAAAGCCATTCCCCCTTGTCCTGTCGCAACAGGCCCTGCTAAAAAGTTTGCCCCCACCTTTTTTATAAGCCCCCTTTAAGTACTGATAGGCTGCAATAAGGTCTCCCCAAAGCCTTCTCTTCTCCGGGCTGAACAACCCCAACTCTCTCAGACTTTCTTCATAGGAGAGGTGTTCCATCCCCCTGGTCATTTTCGTGGCCCTCCTCTGGACCCGCTCCAACAGGTCCATGTCTTTCTTGTGCTGAGGGCTCCAGAGCTGGACGCAGTACTCCAGGTGGGGTCTCACCAGAGCAGAGTAGAGGGGCAGAATCACCTCCCTCGACCTGCTGGCCACGCTTCTTTTGAGGCAGCCCAGGATACGCTTGGCCTTCTGGGCTGCGAGCGCACATTGCTGGCTCATGTCCAGCTTTTCATCCACCAGTACCCCCAAGTCCTTCTTGGCAGGGCTGTTCTCAATCCCCCAGCCTGTATTGATACCGGGGGTTGCCCCAACCCCGGTGCAGGACCTTGCACTTGGCCTTGTTGATCCTCATGAGGTTCACACGGGCCCACTTCTTGAGCTTGTCCAGGTCCCTCTGGATGGCATCCTGTCCCTCTGGTGTGTCGACTGCACCACTCAGCTTGGTGTCATCTGCAAACTTGCTGAGGGTGCACTCGATCCCACTGTTGATGTCATTGATGAAGTAGTACTTCAAAAGCACTTTGGTGCACCTCTCCCTTGGGAAAACAAAACACAGAAGTGGTAGCACGGATCTTGCAGAGAAGTTGTTCATTGCTCATTAACATCTCAACTGCAGTGGGTGCAATGACAGTGAAAAATGCCAGCTGTTTGGGGGTTTAATAGTAGTTCTTCAATGGATGGTGAATTCTACTGAGTCCTTTCATAAACGTTTTCTGGCAAGCAACTCATTATCACAAAACTAAGACTTTTAAATGAATGTTTAAGTCGCTACATAATAATTTTCAGGACGATATCAGAAAGTAGAATATACATCTGGTAATGTTTTCTTGCACAGTAAAACTCAGTGAAGTGTGTGGTTAATGTACAAACCCCAACAAAGATGCATTCAGATTAAGGACTCATCTAAAAGTCACAGAAGTCAGATACTCAGTGCTTGGGGAATATGCTGGGAAATTGTATTTACATTCATTGACTGCCATTAATTTCTGAAATGTGTTGTCCTCTTTTTTCCCTTGTGGGAAACATTTCAGAAACAAGCGTGAAACAGCAGACAATTAGGTTTGGCCACTTAAAAACTAAAACTCCTGTGTAAGTAATCATGGCTAATCATGGCTGGGAGGCTGGAACGGATGGAAGAGAAATGCTTACAGAGAAATAGATTTCTGTGCATTAGAGGTGATAGAGCCTGAGGCTGGTGGAAATGGCTTGGGTCAAACAGAGAAGATGCTTTTTAGATCCCAGCACCTACCTCACTTCTGTCTGTGCAGTGGGACTATAAATGACCGAGCTGTATGTAGTGATCGGGGTGGTTCGGAGACTTGTGAAAGAGTCTCCCACCTTTTTCTTCATTCTTTCTCCACGTGGAGAAGAGGTTTAAACCTGGACAGCTTTGGCATGGGGTGCTGAAGCTGAGGGCACAGCAGCAGAGCTGTAGGTAGAGAGGTGAGGTCTGTTCATGCACCGCCGCAGCTGGGGCAGACATGGAGGCTGCTGGTGCTGCTGGTGACCCCAAGGGGGACAAGGCTTTCTGGCAGCCCCACCCATGAAGCATCCCTCACTGTGACCTGAGACAGCAATTAAAGTCGCAATCTGCAGAATTAGGTGTTGCGTCCTCTTTGCTGGGCCACCTTGAGACCTGTTAGGCTGCCTACAGCCTGACTGGTGTTTAGAGTAGCAAGAAGAGAAGAATAAGAAAAAGTCACATCTGCCAATTAGAAATAAGGGCTGAACTGCTCTGATCCACAATTCGTTAAAGAATAGCAGTAAAAGTGTAGACAAGTAACTGACTTCTGACATCTAAATGCTACAGGCTAAAACTAAATACAAATTTGAAGGGATGGTTTACACTTAATTTCTTTGTAAGTAGCATACTATAACATTTCTTAAAGGTCTTGTATATGACTGAATTTTATTTTAACTGTAATACATAAGGCAAGATTTAATGGCAGGCTTAAAAGAACTAATAAGCATCTAAAGGAAGCTATCTTAAAATGTCAATATGAGCCTGGCTGAAAAGAAATGCCTTGTCTCTAGCCATCTGTTACACACTGGAGTTAAACAGACACACAAGTGCTTTTTCCTGGAAGCCATCTGCACAAATATTGATTGAGTAATTTCATAAAATTCCGATTTAGTAATTTACCAGTTGACGAGGTGATAGTGCACAGTGTAGGTCTGAGTTCCCTGACATTTCTACTGCAGCTAAAACAACATTGATGTGCATTTCTTTTGCCATTAGCATTATTGCAAAAGGAGACACTGGAATCAAGTCCAACATAACCTATTGAGAGAGTCTGTAAAATATTTTCCTATTAACATCAGAATAAAAAATAATGTGGTATTCCAGAAAATTGAATGGCACTTACATTCCATAATCTTCATCAGATCAGCTTGCATGGGGTTTTGTTTTTCCTTCGCCTGGTTTGAGGCTGTTTATATTAATTCCATCCAGTTTTATTTTAATTAGTTTAAAATTCTAGGGACTCAAGATCATCACAGTGTTTAAAAGACTGTGTTTCAGCAGCCGTCAGCAGTGGCTTTTTCATCCCCCCAACTATTTAAGAGCTGCAAACTTTTTTTCATTTTTTCTCCCTCCAGGCACTGACCTTGCGGTGGTGACTGATGCCTTCCTGACCCCTGGCTGGCAGGCAGCTGCCTGCAGCACGCTGCCGCTGGGGAAGCAGCTGCAGAGCGTGCACTCACCGCACCGCATCCCTCCGCCACTGCTCCTTGGCCCCGCAAGCCCTGCAGAAGAGCGAGCTGGCAGTGCCCTTGCCCTGCCTCTTGCCATAGAAACAGATTCTTCCAGGGATGAACTATCCCACTGGGTATCCACGATATTTTCCAGTTTCATCCACGATATTTTATCCACGATATTTTCCAGTGCACCACTTTTCGAGGGAGTATTAGAGGTATTTTTCATTCTAACCTCTCGTCACTGATTCTTACTTGATTTCCACAAGAAATTAGAAAATGGATCTATTCTAAGAGTAGAAGATAACTAGGACTCCACTATTTACAAAATATGGAGAAAGAATAAGACTTCTGTAAAAATACTTTTTAGTGAAATGAATAAGTGAGCAGCCTGGTAGAAGAAGCAGAGTAAGGCCCAATGAGGCTTCTTTTAATAGTTGCAGTGTGACAGAGGCAGAGTTTGGGTGCCCAGTCCAAGGAAACTATCCACAAAGACCATGCCGCTATTGCCACGAAACTCGAATGGAAATGAGGACTCATTTGATCCTGAAAGTTTGCAGATCCCACCTTAGACCCCAAAACTGAGGCTGAGGCAGGCACAGGGGGGCAGCTGAGGCACTGTACTCCCCCTCTTCCATCAAGAGCCGGACTTAAAAGAGAAACAATCCCATCTGCACTGATGCTCCTGCCACTTTGGCATTGTCCCCACTTCACACTGCATTTTGGAAAGAGCAAGTTCTGGTCAGCAGAGGTGGCTCAGGAGACAACAGCGGGCATGGGTGCTCAGAAGTGGCCGTTCCTCCCTGCTGGGACGGTGGGATCTGGGCAGCCCGGGGCATGTGTAGCTCTGGCCTGTGGTTGCATGGGGCATTTGCAACCCATCCAGAACCCTGCAAACCTTTTTTAGGTATCAGCACCCCGAGGGCTCTTTGGCTCATCCTGTAGTCTTAGGAGATGGGGTACGTCAGCCTCACCTCTGCAATGGGCACCTCCACTCCTCCCAGAGCAAAGGTAGAGGCTTAGCCCTGGCAAGCACGGATTTGCTTTGCAGCACAGCTTTCCTGGTTTGAGTGTTTGGGGGCTGCAGTCCTGAATACTGACAAACAAAATGTGAAACCTGGCAAGGAAAAAACTTCCAACTGGTACGACCAGCCCACTGGATCCATCTTGGGCACATGTGATTTTCTGTGCACGTGGGAGCAGCCACACATGGCTTGTGAACTTTGTTTTAGATGTTGTTCCTCCCTTCGGTCCAGCATGGGTTGAATCCTGTGGATCACTTTATGGCTTATTTAGAGACAGTCGGGGCAAGAGCAAGGAGACCACACCATGGGACCGGTAAGGTCAGAGAGTTATGAAGTCCCAAACAGAGCAGACTTAGGGTACATGACTACCTGTAAAAGCTTCTTGCCAAAAGGAGTGGGAAAAATTCTTCTCTGTGTCCGTTGCAGATCAGACATGGAAGGACTGGCTGTCACTTCAGCAGGGGTGACTTAGGTTATTTACTAAGAAAATCATTTTACCAGAAAGGGTGGTGAGTCATGCAATAAATAGCTCAAGAAATTTTTTCAGCCCTCAGTACCAGGGTATTTAGAGAAAAGTTAGATGAACCATGAACACATTAGGTATAAGTGATCCTGCCTGGGATGGGGAAAGGGCCT
The DNA here is from genome assembly GCF_000699105.1 of Pygoscelis adeliae. Taxonomy (NCBI): domain Eukaryota; kingdom Metazoa; phylum Chordata; class Aves; order Sphenisciformes; family Spheniscidae; genus Pygoscelis; species Pygoscelis adeliae. Next base: position 5,024,354 of record NW_008825271.1, read on the forward strand.
CCAAATGCCCTTCCCAGCCCTCCTCCTGGTGGACTTGCTGTATGTAATCCCATTGCATCTGGGCCTGCCACCCTTCTTGCGCAGGAACGGAAAGGTCCGTCCTTCTGTCACCATTATATAGCTGAATACATATTAAGTGAATGCATATGCATAAATACGTAGCATATATTTCACAGTTCGGCTGTGAGACAGTCTTCCAACTTAAAGCTTCCAAACTGTTCACAAAGTAAACCTCTTAAAGTATGAAGTGAAAAAAAATCTCACTTGCACATGCTATGGCTCATACTCTATCGGCTGGAATAGCACTGATTTTTTAGGTTTTAGGTTATAAAGTTTATTATGCTTATGTCACACTGTGACTTTGTTTAATAGGAAATAAAATGATGTGAGGAGCAAAATGGGAAAAAAAACCACCGAAGGATCAATTCAAGTGAAGACTTGGGAAAATATTGTAATTTTATGAATTATTCCATTGCTGTGCTCATAGCCGAATCTTAGCCGACGGAAAGAAATCCGATCTGCTCTTTATACAAACACCAGAGGAAACTGGAATCTGACCTTGTCTCAGCCCTGTTTCACCATTTGCCTCCTGGGAATTCGGGATCAGCCCAATGTTATCTGTCGAACAATGCTCCTATGTCAGCTCCCCGGCCCGGGCATCCACGTGGCGCTCCTTTGGATAGGAGAGAACGGGGAGCTTATTTTGAAGAGAAATGAGCTGTTCTGAGGACAAACATCCACCCAAATTAAATTAACCGTTAGCCTAGAAATAGGACCACACAGTCCTCAGCCAAAATGCAGCACTGGAGCCATTCATTCCCCACAAGCCCTCCTCAATGCTGCAGGGCACTTTCTCTGGATGAACCTGGGGCTCCAATGGCTCAGCAGCAGAACTGGGGAGAGGAGATTTGAGGAGGAAACCTGAACTCATGGGGGTCCTGGGGAGCACATGAGGATGCAGTGGTGAAGGGATGAGGTATCAGGATGAAGCTCAAGGTGGATTTGAGCTTGACCCACCTGGAGGGCTGTCAGTGAGCCATGCCAGGGCTGCATGGTTTTTCTAATTAACCACAATACAAAGCAGAACCCTGGCTGCCAGGAGCGAAGCCTTCCTGGTCCTGCTTAGCCCAGGAGCCCTGCGCAGGGCCCAAATGTTGCTTTTCCAGACTTTCAGAGCTCTTCTATGACAAGAGTCCCATTTCCACTTGTAATTACTACATTACACAGCTCTTCAGGAGAAATATTTTAATCTGTCAGTCTCAGTTCAGTGATGCTCTAAATTTATATCACTGACAACAACTGTATTTATATATATTGAAAACTGAAATAAGCATCTGAGGTTCACCAAGCCATGAGAAGGCAAATGCTCAGCTATGTTGCTTGACTGTAAAATGTTTCACATAATGCATTTTCAATAAAACATTTATAAGTGAAAACACACGACTTCTGTTTTTTGGGTTAATAGGTGGAGTGAAATGTTCTGTTAACCTACCTTTGTAGGTCTCTTTTCAGAAAATCTCTGTAGATGGTCACTTTAGGATGGTTTTTTCTTTAGTTGAAATTACAAGAGAAAAAAACACAATTACCTGTATCATCATCTTAAAAATTAATAAATAACACACCCAGCCCATTTTGCAGTAATAATATGTGATATGAGACATGCTGCCATTTCACCTGAATGGTTAAATGTTAGCAGTTGCTTAGGACTGACCTCACTGTTACGGAGCAAGGAGCTCAAGGTGAAAGCCTCCCAGGGGAGAAAAGTGACTCCAGCAGCCAAAGCGTCCCTGCATTTTCCAGCAACCCAGGGTGAGCCTGACTTTACAAGAAATGGTCTTTCGGAAAAGCAGATGACAGCTGGACTCAAAACTTGTGGCATTTTGCTCATGAGTTGTCCTATGTAGCCTGTGGAAACTTCAAGTTTCTGCGTGCTCAGCAGTGCAGCTCTGGTCCCCAGCAGATGTTTTCAGCCCTCAAAGGATACGCAACAGGAAACCATGGTGAACGCTACCCCGAAACAGTGTTTTTCCCCCAGCTCATCCTTCACCGCTGCCTATCCCGTGGGGAGGGAGCCTCCGAGGGGAAGAGCACTGACTTACGAAAACTGCTTGGGCAGGGCCAAATAAGTCTTATTCCTGCTTGTATTAATGAAGCTTTCAGTGGTCCCTCTGCGTCACAGCTTCCTTCAGCCACCCGGGCTTTTACTGTGCCCAGGGGAAAGCCCCCAACAGCCGCTCGTGCTTAAGGTGCCCCTCCAGAAAATGTTGCCTGGGGGCCCCGGGAGACATGTTTGTTGGTCCGTGGTGGAGCGTGATAACCATCCCTTTGATCCAGTAATAAGTACCTGTCTGTCACAGAGTAGTCCACCTCTGATCAGATTTTTTACATGCAAGAAACACTGAATCCACAAAGCAGTAGCTAAAGGCAACCCTCTAATAACTACCATAGCTGCCTTTTAACAGGACTCAAGTCACCAGGGAACGTGGACTAATTTGCTATAATTCATTTAATATGTTTAGTCTGAGCAACATAATTTCAGCCCAATAGACATCTGAGAAATCCCTCGTCAGTGTTAATTGGGAGAGGGTTACGGCAGTGCCCAAGGTGCCCCCGGCCGGGGGGCGCAGGGCTTTGCTGGCTTCCCCCAGGCAGGGCACAGCCCTCCTTTGGGCAGCCCCGGGCACCCCGGCTGGGTGGCTGCCCCTTGCTCCTGCTGCTCTCAGAAATGCAGTCTTCACTGCCTTGTCTTTTCTCTCTCTTTTTTTTTTTCCCCACACAACTGGAATAATAAATAAATATCTGAAAGTCAGTGGCACTTCTAAGCAAATAGGCCAGATCAGTTTAGGTCTTGAAAACCCTACACGGTGTCCACCTGAGGCATTGCCTGACGCTGATGCACCCATACCACTTCATCAGCCACGGGAATGCTCGCCACTTGTCATCTCCCTCTGAATGCAGTTGATAGTGGCTTCAAATATCATTGTCACTGCTTCTGGGCAACCAGGAAGATCTGGACCTCAGGAGTGGGGAATTTCCTTCTGCAGAGACAGATGAGTTAAGACAGATACAAGATACCATATCCCCATCTAATTTATTTTGAAGTATGTACATTCCTGAACAAGGATATTAGATGGCAAAAGCAATGAAAGCTTAATAGCTCACAGATGATGCACACACACACACTTTGCGAGCTCCAGCAGACAGCTGTAGCCCAGTCCCCAGCTTATGCCCCTCACTCTTTGCTTTCCTCAAACACTGCTCCAAGTGTGTAAAGATGCTAAGCCCTACAACCACTCCCCTCTCCCCTTGGAAACTTTGCAAAATGAAATGAAATCCATCTGAAGTATCAGCAAAGCTTTTTTTTTTTAATTCTAAGGCTCAGAGGTCTGTTGACAGCAGATGCTCAAGTTAAAAGACATCAATTGTCTTTATCGGTTAAATGAACTTACTGCTGGGTGGGATCAAAAATAACCCATTATTATTTTTGTATCTATTACTTTGGCTATGTTCTATAAAGCCAGACCCTATTCTTTGTGTCTCAGACATACAAAATTGTCAGTAATGATGTTATGAGTAAAGACAGCCTGATCCCAGCGTTTTACCTGCAGAGGGTTTACAGAATCAGAGTGGGTTTGAAACATTTCTATTGTCTAAAAAAGCTACTCGAAAGCTGATTTCATATAAATTTACATTGGTTTGACATGGGCTTACCTCCACTGAATTCAGTGATGCCCTTTCATTAATTCCAGCCTTGCTGGGAGAGATCAGCTCAGCCCATTAGGTCTGCAGGCACATATGTAAATCTGACAGGCAGCATATAAGCATACCAAGGCTTTTCTTTTTCTGTCCACGAGAGCAATCAGAAAGTCTACAAGCAATCATTACCTGTTCAAACATGTGGCAGCGATGGTTAACTTGCTTACAGACACCTGGTAATATCTAACAGAGCGCTACAGCTGCCTCCTCAAGAGCGGGTCGCAGCGCGTTGCTGCAATCCGTTCTTGGACATTCACCCAGCAGAGAGAAACCCAATCTTCTTGTTCCTCCAGAAGTCCCAGTCACTTCCCACAACTCCCAGAGACGGTACCTTGGTGAGAAGGAGCACACACAAACTTGTCCCGGCTCTATTCGCCATTCCTGGGAGAGCAGTGCTGCTACCACAGAAACAAAGAAACAACGCTCCTTCCCACCCAACACGCTGGCTCTAATAAGCACTTTAATTACAACTTTGTTTAGCATGCATCTCTTATTCTAGGTCTAGAAAGGTAATAATATCTCAAAAAAAACCCCAGCTAACACCTCAAAACCAAGACCTACTGCCACTGATCAGGCTGACAGAGGAGGGCATTAGAAAAAAAAACAACACTGAAAGCTATGATGATATACAAAGAAAATTGTAAAATACCATCTCCAGGCAACCGTTCTTAGTTCTTAAAAAACCAGCTGTGTCACACGGGGTGCTGAGGCGGCGAGGCAGCTGATCCTGCCCTCTGCATCAGAGCAGGTTTCTTTGCCTTTGCCAAGTGGGAAGGTCCAGCTCCTCTCCGGGTCTGACCCCGAGCAGTAAATGGCATTAAGCAAGATGCCTTCTGAGCGAGTGGAAATTTTGCTTGAGTGAGGACTGCAAGATTTGGGCCAAAGCTTCCCTGACCCATTTGCAAATTGCTGTGAAATTTCGTACTGTAGGTGCATAGGAAATTAAAAAGCATTTGGAGGCTCTTACACACTGATGAACACATGACATACCATGCAAACTGTGTTAACCCCTTCAGCAATGCCTACAAAAGGCCCAGCGCCCACTCCCCTTCAGCACCCCTTTAAATCTTTGGCTTCGAGTCTTACAAACCATCTCCAGCCCTGGCATCCTTTGCTGCCAACAGAACTCCAAGGGAAGAACTTCAGGGGGAATCCAAATTCCAGTCACAGGTATGCACCTTTTTTCCCTCTCTTCTTTTTCTTCATGTTCTTCCAGAGAGTACCTTGTGAAAGGACACCTGGAGTATTTTCACAGCAGACATTTCAAAACTTGGAAAAATTGGACTTTATGCTCAGCGTCCAATAGTTAGAGGTGGAAAGGGTCTGTGCAGCAACATTTTGTAGTAGCCTTTTTTATTCTGCATCTGGATATAATTACTTTTATGGGAAGAATATACACGGTTCACACGCTTTCATAATCTTTGTAAACTTCATTCATAGTCTATAAACAAATACAAATCTCACAAGCAGGTTCTGTACAATTTTCTGGCAAAAATCAGAGATCAATATTCCCACTTCCTTCCTCACTTCAAGCAAAAGGACTTTCTGAGAGGGTGAGAATCACCATCCTTAGTGAACATAAAATTAAGCTATGAAAGAGACAACTGCCACTCTTCACTTTAAAAAAAGTAGACAATGCATGAAATAGTTTCTCGTGCTATTTCTTTTGATTCAGTACTCACTCTGGACACGAGCTGTATTTGAAGGGTGCACATCAGTTAATACAGAGACTATAGGCTGCATTTTCAGCCAGCCTCCGCCATGCCTGAAAACTGCTTCTGGGTGCAAAATTCACAGATCTGAATGCACAAGTCTAGGAAGGATGCTCCAACAAGGAAGGGAGCGAGCAAATGTGGGCGTGCAGGCAGAGATTTTCTGGGTCAAAGCTTAAAGCAGCTGTGGCTGGAAATTTGACCAAGAAAAAGGGGTATCATCACCAATCTTGAAATGTAATAATAAGAATTTGACATTGTCGTGAAGTTCACCTTTCATAAAATTCCTCATTTTGCAAATATCTGGCAGGCTGAAGAGAAACATAGGGATCCTAACTGTGGTTTCCACTCATTTATAAAGTGCCTTTGCTCAGGTGATGTCTAGAACAGGATCATTTCTTACATCCTCAAGAATGGATGGAACTTACTTGTTGCCAGTAATAATAAAAATGGATGGGTTTGGTAGCTCATAAAAATAAAGTTATGCCTGGAGAGGAATGGTGAAGCAGCCTGACAAATCTTCTCAACAGCAAAATGAACATCAGCTCAAGTACCAGGGAGGCAGCTTTTCCGGATGCTAAAAATGCTGACTTTCTCTTTCGTTTGACAGTGACATACAACCAAAAAGTTTTCCTGAGACAGCAAAACAATGAAGGAAATTTTAGGTGGAATATTAGGAAAAGTGTCCTAATGGTGAAGCCTATTAGTCTGTGGCATATCCACCCCAGGGAAATGATAGAGGGAAGCCTAATTGCTTGAATCATTTAAAACCGGATTGGAGAAAACACCAGAAAATATGCTGTGAATGAAGAACTACCTTCCACTGTCAGATCTCTGATTTCTGTAATTCTTTGAGAAGCCACCACCAGTGTCGTTTTGGGAGTGCAGGATTGCTGCAGTTCAGGTGCCAAGGCTTCAAAATGCCAGACCAGGCACATCTGAAAGCGACCGGGAAGGCATGTGGGCCGTATTCGGTACATGTGGACTTGTCCTGCTGCAATCACAGCAGGAGCTGAGAGCAGCCCCCCCACCAGGGAACTTGGCTAACAAGCAGCGTGCAGCATTCGTTAACCTCAACACGCACTGGTTACCTCCACCTCACCCAGGTGGGTACCACATATGTGGCACAACAGCATGAAGTTCGGAGCCTCATGGTCAGCCTCTTTAGAGGATTGAGATGGCTTTTGCTTCTTTGGAATTCCAGGGGTTTTGGCTGAGCTTTGATTTGGGTTTTTTTAAGTCTATCTGGAGCTGAATGACTTGTACAACTGTTCACCTGATGCACCCAATGAAGACACCTTTCCTGAATTGGTAATTAAAACTTAAGGCTAGTTGGAGCTTCCAGACTGGAGAACCCTCCATTGAAAATGGCCTGCTACCGCTGCCCTGAACCTTGGAGGGTCCTGTGTCACCAGAGGGAGGAAGTTTCCTGGCAAGCAAAGAGACGAGCTCCCCGGGAACACCAGGAAAGAGCAAAGACCACAAAGGTAACGTGCTTCCTGATGGAAAATTTGGGTTTGGGTGGAGATGCTCAGATTGGGAAGAAAGCAAACAGTCCAGACCAACCGTGGGTATTGCCATGGCTGTCCTACATCAACCTGATAGCACGGGCAATGGTTACTGCTGGGGAAAGCAATGGAGGAAGGGGAAAAAAAACACACCGAGCAAGTCAAGAAAACCTACTGTTCATTTAAAAGAAAGCACGTTAAAAACTATGACACCCAGTCGCATTATTACTTTTACAGACAACCTCTATAGCTCATGCAAACCTGGTCCTGTCTGTTTCCCTGTGGAATAAAAACAGGGAATGAGAAAGACAGACACATTTTATTCTGAAGTTTTCAAGACTGACAATCAGTTTGGGGACTCTGCTAGTTTCCAATCCGCTAGTTAGTTCTCCGCACCATCTCTGTGACCCATCACTGTCACCCTGAATAACAGCGCCTTCAGCCTGCAGAAAGTGCCTTGGGGTTTTCACTGGCAAAAATGAAGGAAGCACAAAAATATTTTCAATCAGTACTGGAACAAACTTCACATTGCACAGCTGCAGTGTAAGTGCTGTCCCCCAGAGACCCTCTAGAATTTGATTAAGGTATATGGAAACTTGACTCATATTTTATGAACATTCATTTTCATGATACATTTTTAAAGGGACAGCATATATTTCCATCATGTGGAAGAAACGAAGGTTGTTATTTTGACAGGAGTAATATGTTTCTAACGTGCAGCAGTTTTTGATGGCAGTACGGGAACTGTGGCATTAGCTGCTCTGGGGGACTCTGGTGGGAGAAGCACCATGAACCATGGTAGAAATCACAGTGATTTCAATTTTTATTTTTAAAAAGAAGAAATTGGGAGGAGCAGAAGAGCTTTAAAGAGGGAGGATGTGGTTTCCCAAGGCACTGTGGGATGTGGCCCCCAGGCTGGTGGGAGCAGAGCCGAGCACTTGGCGGCAGCAGGCAGGGAGGGAGGCAGGGGCGCATCCCATACCCGCTGGCGAAAGCCCAGCCAAAAAGCTGTGATGCACTCTGGGACAGAAAATAGCATCCAAAAGGGACATGGTCCCACCTGTCTGCCCACAAAGAAGCCTTTGGGCTGACGTCTTATCAGCATGGGGGGAAATAAATTAATAAACAGGCAAACACATAAAAGCACATTGGACTAATTAATAGCAAAGCTGGGTAATCCTCAGCAGAGCACGTGCTCCTCTGGGCCGTACCATGGGCTGTGAGAACTACCGGCATGTGCTGCACGGCCCCAGAAAGCGGGGAGCATGCAAAAACTGCCTTCCTGTAGACCCTAACATTTCTGCAGGCTGTAACTGCGAAACTCACAGGATGCTCCGGCAATGAGAAGAGGCTCTGCCCTGCCTTGTACCTGAGCCCCCAGGGAAGTCAGGGGAGCTATCGGAGATTTACACCCCTGACGACAGCAGAATAAACCCCATTGTTTGCAGAAAGATGGTTATTCTGTGGAAGACATACTTTGCTAAAACATCATTATCGCAGTAGGAACTCTCTCCATCTGTTTTTATGTAAATAATTTCAAAGTGTATGATTTATGTAATGGATTTTGTTTGAATTAGTTTTCATCAGTGAAATGAGGATAAAGATTTTCTTTTCTATTACACAGCTGGTTTTACTTCTTCTTAGCATCCAATACTTTTATTATTTCTATACAAATTCCTTTACTGCAGGAGATTTATTACTTATAGTAATCTTGCGTGGTGTGAATTTCTTATAGCTCATCCGTTTGGTCTTTCATGTGACTACTCTAGACTGGAGATATAGAATGAAAATGGGGAGATCTAAATCTGGTAAATATTATGGGGTGGTTCGTCAGGAGTCATGCCTGCTGTCTCTTTCACAGTATCCAACATTTTATACACATCACTCAAAGAATTAACTAACTAGTTAATTCAAACAGAGCAGCAGAACTGAATTAATTCAAACATCAAAATCCCTCAGAGATGTTGAAAATTATGAGATTTCAGAGGTAAAAAGTGTTTTTATTACATAGCCAGAAAAGGACCCCTAAACCCACAGGTGCTAATGTAAATAATAAAAATGTAAATGTACATGTAAATGTAAAATGTAAAATTGCAGGAGTAGTTTTAGAAAACGCATTGATGCTGAACACAAAGCTGCATGGGTTTAGCTGAGACATTGTTTGAGTACAGCAGAAGTTTTTTAGGTGACAGAACCAATACCAAATTTGGCCCAAATTTCCCGAGTCGTTTGGGTCCAAAGAAGAGAAGATACGAGGAGGGGAATTATGTACATTCAGATCATTTTCTTTCGAGAATTTCAGAATGAAACCTTTGGATGGTTTAGTTTTGCAACAACATTACCTTGAGAAATGTTATTTGATTTAAAGAATAAAAGTAGAAATGATCAGAAGAGCAAATAAAACATCTTTGCCATATTACATGGTGTTTCATGCAGCCCAAAACACGTGTGTACGGACTGTGACGTCCGTTCGCTTCCTCGGCTGAGCAGCTCTTTGCACATCCCTATGCAGAGGATCAAAGTTATTGACAGAAGTTGTACACATTGAAGTTGCATATACTGATGCTTGTATTACACTAAATTACTGCCCCTCCATCCAGAGGGATACTCCCACAAGATTTTATTGCCTCCCTTAAGAGTCTATGTGGTATGTAACAAAATAATAGCATTTGTAAATGAAGTGTGTGAGAGGCAAGGGGGGAAATGTTAAGTAAGCATTGCAGAGCTACAGCAGCAGGGCAGCACCATTTAAAACACACTTTAGAGATTAAGGAGCATAAGCAATTTCTAGGTATCACCTGCATTGATCTCTTTATAAATAAGCAAGAGCAGTGAGATAGACAGCTAGAGAGAGGAAGGCATGACATAGGAATCTCTTTTCATTTCAGTCCCAGCCCTGGCTGTGCAGGGGATGGATTAAACAGCGGGAAAGAGAGGCTGAGGATGACAAACTTATGCTCTCTTGCTGAACGACGGAGCCCACGGAGCCCCTCTGCTGCCCACAGTGCCCATTTCACATGTAATGGAAAGGGAGGAAACCTCAACTCACTCCATCCCTGGAAGCCTCTGGACTTATTGCTATGTATAACCTTCTTACAGGCCAAGGTAAAAACCTGTCTCCAAAAGCCCTGACCCTATGGTGGTCTGAGGAACAAGATCTGGCAGCTTGATCCCACCCCTAGACCCAATGAGGTGCAGGGTCATTGAGCATCGTAAGGTGTGCAGCTCCATTTCCACTTTGGGCTACCACAGGACCAAGTATCAGATCTTACTTAAATCCTCTCTCTGTAGGGGAGATGCAAAGGGAGATTTGATATGGAGGGGATGCAAAGTGTGGAGCTGATACTGCATGTCAAAAGCCAGGGGTTGAAATACTCTGAGTAAAAACGTTTTTTCCTCATTTCTCTCTTTGGTTTTAAGGGAACAGATTAAACACCATTAACCCAGTCCAGATGATAAAGTAAAAGATATAGAGCAGAGTAAAATACAAGCAACGGCAGAGAGAAAGAAGAGATCTAGAAATTGTTTCTGGGCAGGACTTCCTGAGGTCTCCTTTGAGTTAGGAAAATAAATCAGAGTATGTCTATTTTTTAAGAATTAATTTCATTCCTTGTCTGTCCTCAGTATTGCCACAAGAACATTGTGTTTTCCTCAAATCATTGTTTTGTCCATCACATTTGTCACAGTCCTTATAGGTCTGCTTCTATTCTACAGACAGGTCATTAACCATTGATAGCACATATTTGATAGCTGGTACCCAAAATTCAGCCTGTCCTCACCATCCTCTAAATCATGTGTTGTAGAGAACTCCACACTCCAAACCAGAGGGCAGGGGAAGCAAGGTGCTCCTCAAAACAAGAAGATAACTTTCAATAATAACCTTCACAAACGTAAAAGCGAGGCAGTGTGGGCTGGAGCACCATCTGCTGGCATCCTCTCCGCTGACTGCTTGCATCGGGGTGCTGCACATTTTGGTTGCTCCCACACATCCATGGGCACCCACAGCTTTATTGCCCTTAGGGGACACAGTGGCCAGGGATCCTTGTCCCCACATCACCACGGGGCATGGGACATGGCAGCATCCCCGGGGGGAGATGCGGGAAGTGGAAGTAGTGTGAGCTTCCTCCACCAAAGAGCAGCAGGAGTCCCAAGGGCTCCAAAAGCAGGGGTCCAGCCTTGCCAGCCATGCTCCCCACCCATGTACACTGGGCCCACCCAGGGAGCACAGCCGGTTGCAGACGCACACCCCGAGGAACTTCTCAGCCAGCAGCCCCACAGGGCTGTGCATCCCCTGTGCTCCCACTTCCCCACGACCTGAGCATGGGGGAAAGTCGCAGCCGCTGCTGAGCTTGCATCCGCTGGAGAGGCGAGCATCTCAGCAAAAACAGTTGCTTTTTACAGCGCGATTGCTTTCCCAAACTCAACATTTTTTGCTTTCTGGGTACCACTGACCTTGCCTGAAGGCCTTCCCTGAGCAGAGAATACATTTTTGCAAGGTTGATTGGCTGCCAGGAGAATTAAATATGTTTATTTTTTCTCAGCACGTTACCCTAAGTATTCTCCCTGTAAAGCATCCTTTCACTGTCTGTCTTGTTTAACTGTCAGAGGACATTCGCATATGTTCCCTTTCCCCAGATTAGCTGCTGCAAGCCCAGTTTGTGTACAAATTTCTTGCCACAGGCATTCTACAGAGGACAGAAGGGCCCAGGCAGCTGTGGAGAAATCCTGGCTCGCATGGAGGTCTCCATGACTTGGAGCATCTGCAGGCACCAAAAGCAACTTTTTGCACAGCCACATTTTATATTTAATAGTCACTGGATAAAACACACAAACACTGGAGATACTGCAGAGGAGATACCAGGAAGAACGATCTCAAAAATGTGACCTCTGAGGAAAGGCCAAACAAACTGAGGCTGCCCAGGACGCCCTTGAGATGCAAAGACCAAGAAAGAGGAAAGTAACTATCCCGTCATGCTGCAAGGAAAAGCAATATGTTGTTCTCTGTGTCCCTGGGAATAGGGCAAGGTGTAGAGGACTCAGCTTACCATGAAAAAAATTCAGGCTGGACATTTTGGAGACCTTCCAATAGGTCTCAACTGTGTTGAGTTGTGCGTGGGGTCTCTATGGGCAGGACCAAGTAAGGCTTTTCTCAAGAATGAGGGAGGCATAACTGACCTCCTTTCAGTGTGCAGGGGTGGATCTTGAAATTCTTTTCCAGCTGTGTAAGTCTTAGTCTCCTGGGAGCAAACTCATGCATCCCTGGCGCAGCCTTCTCAGGAGGAAACACATCTGTCCTCTCAGAGGCACAACTTGGGTGTCTGGAGAATAGGAGAGAAGCTACGGATGAAGTTATGGAACAAGAGAAAGTTGACATCCAGAATTACAGGTTTAAATTTAGGCAGAAATTATGCCCGAATTCTACTGTAGCCTCTTAAACACTTTTTTCTCCCACTTTGGAGCTAAAGTTTAGTCCTCCCTACCATGGTCTCATGAATAATGTTAATGAAGATCAGGCCGATGTCTAAGCATGTTCAGTGTCTCCTAACATTTTAGGGCTCAGTACTATTTTTATGTGTTATTCCTGTACACATTCTCAACCTTATAAGCTAAATCTGGCTAGAAAAACTCAGGGGTCATTTTAGACTCCAACAGGCAGACAGAAAATTTGCCATGTTAGAGTCGACAATAAGGACTCTTTGTGTAAAATTGAGAATTCCCATGGTCAATGACTAGATGTGGGAGGAAGGGGAGAGCAAGGAAATTTTTAAGGAAAGATAGACTGAATGCAAGACTAAGTTTCAAATGTTTCCAAATCTCTGTCACTAGCATCAGTGCACTTAATAGAAATCATGCTAATATGCAAATGTTTTCAATTCAGCTATTATCTTTTCATATTTTATTTGTTTATTTAGTCATGGTGTTAACAATAAAAATATCTCTTCAGCACAGTGCCTTCAGGGATATTAAAGAAAGTTCCTTTGTTATTTCATGCAGCTCCTGAGAATAGCGTACATGTTTTATATAGATGCAGCAGATCAGGAAAAGCATTCCCTCACAAGACATACAAATCCAGCATTTTGCATTTTACACTCATGCAAAGGGATAATAGCAAAAAATGATGAAAGACACAGACCAGCAAGCTAGGAAAAATCCTACAGTCAAGCAATACAAAGAGCCAAATGCTCAAGCCTCTTTTAAATCAGATCTTCCTAACTCATCTTCTAGATCCTGATACGTAACTCACACCAACTTACACTCTTACTTGTTTGGGTGTAAATCTGGAAGAAAAATGTATACTTCAGCTCTGGATTTCAACCTGCATGCAGAACCCCATGGTTGGCCCAAATGTCTCAAACATGTCTCTGGCCAAGGGTTAAATTTTAATCTGCATTTTAAAGTACATTTGATGGTGAGTGAAAAAACTTGGGGAGAAAAGAAACACTGCTGTAACCACAAGTTTTTTAAAATGTTATCTGTTTCAAACTGCCCTGAATGCTGTAGAGGTGGATTAATCCAGCTGGTGAGGTATGAATATGTTGCATGTGGCTGATCTGCTCATACACTTCAGATAATTCATTATACAATGCTACTGATGTGTGTAAGAAAAAGAAATGGTAGGAAGTTTCTCCAGAGTCTATTATGTACATCTATGTGTAGATGTATACAAGCAAAACATGGATGAACTCAGTGATCGTCAAGATGGCAGCAAGAGAAAGCTTCATTGTTATGACTGTACAGGATGAAGGGACATTCTTTTCTGAATAAGGAAAGTCTCTGATAATGAATAATTTCTTGAAAGCATACCAGGCTGCTTGTTATACATTTCAGTACTATGAAAGAAGAAAGTTTTGTAAAAAAATCACTCTGCATCTTATTATTATCTGTATCCTGCCAATATATAGGGTACACAGCTGACCCCTGAGTGGAGAAAAGCACTGAGTGTAAAATTTTTTACAGAAGCTTATGCCTTGAGATAGCGTTAGTCTCCTATTTGTCTGGACTGCATCAACATTGCAATGAAAACAAACCAAAGTCTTAAGAGGCCACAAATGCCACATTCTCTCTGCTGTGTTGATGAAACTTTTAATTACAAAATGAGGGAAGCTAGTTAAACTCCATAAAACTGTCGATTGTGTTGGCCTAACACAATTACAGTTGTTGCAGAAACATACCTTTCTGCTAGTTCTTTCCCCTTTCTCTTAGGAATATTGCTCCAAAAACATAGAAGAACAGAATTTTGAAACTCCACAAAATGCAATTTGCATCACTGGTTTTGTGATGCTGTTGTTAACGGCCAAGATCAATAAACTGTTTAAGTGTGTCGGTATGCTTTGCTGGCTGCACATAGGTATGAAATGAACCCAGTTTCTAGTGTAGCCTTGTGAGCTGGAGAAACCGAGTGTATTGGAAGAACTCCATAGCCGCTCACTGGAAAGGTGGGGAATTTATCTCTGAAAGCACACATACAAATTTGCTAGCTGTTGAATGAGATCAGTACATAAAATGGATCACATTCATTTTTGGTGCGATTATGTCATCCTCAAAAATGGGTTGAACTCCGCGTGTCTTAAATTCCAGATCTCTTGGTCCTGTGATTTTTCTGCGTGATTTTGTAACAGCAGTGTCCACCAGTGAACTCAGCTTCAAGTATGCTAAAACTGTGAGTCTTAAATTCGTAATTCATGAAAATAAAACATTGCAGGAATGTGAAATAAATATGTGTGAATAAAAATATTCCCTAACAGGAACTACATGCATTTTAAGGGAGTTACACCAAGAATGCGTCTGGCCAATTATTTGATACTAACAGTCACTAGAAGCTAAGGAAAGTAACTCATGAAATACTTCTACACGAGTTCTCATAGGAATGTCTGTTATGTCGTATTTCTATGCTGCACAGTTGAGCAAAGAGGGATGCCATGTAGTGTACTGTATTACATATTAGCAAAGCAAGACATTGGCTGTACTAAGCATGGGGAAGGCAAAGCCGCTATTATTTTTGAGTCAGCTAAATACGTTTTGATGTTTCTGAAATAAGGTAGCAGGACAAATCCTGAGAAAGCCAGGCACCTGATAAAAAGTGATGCTTGGAATCTAATCCAACAATAATGGCCAAATTTCTACAGGGATAACAGACAAGGCTCTCACAGGCTACATCTACAGTAGTAAATTAAGCAGTGCCAGGAAACATGTTGTAGCCGTCCCTACCTGTTCTCCCAGGTCAGGGAGAACCTGGGCATAGTGGAGAGAGATTGCTATCTCCACATGGTCCTTGGTGGGCCCATATTTACCAGTATGCATCTTCCATACCTCTTGCTTTAACCACTCCCATAACGACTCTCTCTGTCACTGCAGCAAACAGCTTGATAAAAAAGAGCCTGAGATCTGGAGAAGAGGACCTTCTTAGGGGTTCCTCCAATGTTCGCTGCAGTCTCGTCTCCCGGCCAGTTGCAGGACTGGCCCTGCACTTGGAAATGTGAAACTCCCTGAAACAGAGGGCAAAGAGCTGGATTTCATCAGTACATCCAGCACTCCCACCCGCTCGCCCCACCGTGCTCGGCAGCTTCCTTCAACAGGATTTGCAGGTGCTGAGGCGTAAGAGCTGCATGTTTCAATGCAGTAGGAGCGTTACCCACTGAGGCTGTGTCCACTTCCCCAGAAGCACCCAGCAGCCCTGCCCAAGGAGCTGCGAGCAAATAGAAACACTTCAGCCACTCCTCTTGTGAGCAGACAGTGCCTATTGCTATTGCCCTAAGTTTCTGGGACGAGTCAACAAGCTGTGCGAGGCCCCAGGACTGCATTCCCCTCACAGCTCCCAGGCAGGGGGCTGCGCTGGTGCCACCCTCTGCCAGGGAGCCAGAGGACACTGTAGGGAGGCGTAGCTGCTGAGTACTCGGCCACCATCAGTGCAAGGCTAAGGACCGCAGCGCCAGGATGAAACCACCTCCGATTGCTACATCTAGTTCCCTGCTTGCTCGCACACAGGCTGAATCACAAGTCACTCCAAGAAGTCAAAAGACAGCACAACAAACAGAGCCAAGAATCAGACAAATAGGATTGAGATACCTAAAACCCTTATTCATAGAAGTAGTTCACAAAAGAGTTTCTTTTAACTCCAGCCTCGTACCATCAGTGTTTGCTTGTCAATATCAGCATCTTTTGCTTTGCTCCACCATATACATTGGCTGTGAGTGGCTTTTTTTTGCCCTTAAAAACAATCAGCACAAATTGAAGGCATCTCAGGCACTTGATGAAGTCTAAACAACCATTTAAAGCACATGGGGAGGGGGTAGCTACCTCTGCACCCCCCACTGAGTTTTGCTGTTCAGTTCTGGCACCTTCCCAAGCACAGAAACACCAAACGCAGCTGAAAGGCCCCACTGGGCTAAAAACCAACCAAAACCACTACCAAATTCCTGTCCATACAGATTTGTCTTGCTGGGCTCCACTGGTTTCTTTTCAGGTTTAATCACAACTGTAAAGACTATCTGTTTATCCAGCTAAGAACTTAAGTAATGAACAGGATGTGCTTAATGACATGGGTGTGAGTTGTTCGCTCCCGACACCTGGTTTTCAGTAAAGCCCATTGGGTTTCTGGGTTTTTCACAGCCCAGGGGCAAGTCAGTGTGCTAGGCAAAATGTTAAAATCCCAGAGCCCAGTTACACAACTAAATACACTGTTAGTGACATCCAGCGAAGGAAGCCAAGCTCAGCTCTTCCTACACAAACCCCGGGTTTTACAAAATTATTGCCCTCAGACAGGACACAGCTGGCTGCACACAATCTCCTTTCGTCGCCTTGTCATAGGGCAGTAGCTGGATCTCCTCAAGCTTTGATGGAGGCTGCCTGCAGGAGTGGCCTGTGGGCAGTGCTGGAGGGACCTCAGGTGAGCCCCGGGGTGGGGACAGTCAGAAGCCACCTGGACCTGTCCTCGGAGCATGCTCAGCCTGAGCATCACAGCTGCGTGGTCAACCTCTGCCAAACCTCAGTGCGCTGTCCCCAGCAGTGACACTGCAAGTGAAGTAAAACCAGTCACATCACAAAGTCCAGTAAAATCACATGGGAATCAACTGCTCGTTTTTTATTCCCCTTTAAAAGTACTTCAAGGTTAAGCCTCTTCTGTGTCCTTTTTTCAGTCAGACCTAACAGGCCCTTTCCTAAAATCAGATTGATTTTTTTTTTCCTAGGAATTATATATTTAGATATAAATATATACATACATCCACATATATATACACATAGCTTTCATATTTGACAGTTAGATTGACAGCTATAAATAGTTGCATTTAATTAAGGTGGTACTCCCAATCTCCTGGCTCTTCACATCTGCACCTGCTTCACACTGTTTATGTTCTGGGTATACTCACAAACCTCAGCTGAGATTCTGCAGGTCATGGTGCTTGTTTTCATGTTTCTCTGGTCTCACTGACAGTGCCTACACATCGAGGTTCACAGGACCTTTTGCTCTGGGAACACAGGTAAATCCTGTTGGGTTTTCTTCAAGGTCCATGTTTCTTTGTCACCTGAAATTCATCACTGGCTTCATATTTAAAATATCATTTGAATGTGCAGTTTATTTCTACTGAATCCAAGGCTGCCACAGCTGAAGGCCCTTGAAACCCCTGTTAAATCATGGCTTACCTGCTGTTCTGTTTTTCCAATGGTACGACACAGAAAAGAAGTACGTATGGCAAAGTACCCACCGCAGCAGGCAGCAACGTGAGGCTTGCTGTAGTATTTTAGTGGTGAATCTTGGGGCCAGCCCATCATCATGTAAATCCACACTCCTTTGTTGGTGCTGTTTTGTAGGAACCTGGTACCATTAGTGTCTCCCCAAGTCCAACAAAACAGCTCGTCAGTGGGGAAACCGCCAGCCCTGCTTTGCAAGTGAAAGGCTCATCAGGAAGTCTTTCAATATCAGCAGGCTATTTAAAAATGGAATTTGTGGCACTCTGCAAGAGACTTCTGTAATTTCAATTAGGCTTTCTTTGGCATGGGCTATCTGAGAAAAGAACAGTTTTGGAAAATAAAGGCTTTATCTACTTATTAGCAAGTCAATAAAAGCCATGAAGACTCCAAACTTCTGCTTTGGCTTTGTGTGGTTAACAGGCCAAACAACCTAGCTTCATTTGAAACTGGTTTCAAATTACTTGCAGATGGCTGGATGTAGATGAAAGACTGCATAAAGGTGTTCCTTATTCTATTCTCTACTCCCTAGACTATTGGGCTATGTGCTGACACTTGGATGCTTGTTTTACAATATCATTTGACATGTGGGATTTATGTGTCAAAATTTCATTTAAAGCCAAGAAAATGTCAACTAGCAAGTACAGAGAAGCAGCAAGAGACTGTGCTTTTCAAGACAGAAGTCAGTGAGTCGGACACTGCCAAGTCTTAACCCTGTACCAAGCACATGCAGACAAGAATTTGACCCAACTGCCAGCAAACTAAGATTCCTTTGGTGTGTTCTGCTGAGATTCCATTACTGCCTTTATCATTAAGAAAATAATGTAATAAAATGAGACCTTTTCCCTGAATGCATTAATAAAGATAACTTGTTGGTCAAGCTCCAAAACCACTGGAGCCACATTTAATTTACTGCTTTTATGGATTTAGGATTTGGTTTGCTGCTATGTTCAGTCCACTGCAACAATATAATGGGAAATTGTAATGGCATATTTAAAAGAAAGGGTTCATAATCTATCACTGAAGCTTTAAAATGTCTTGTGCAAACATCCACAATTAAATGCTACCAAAAATGGGCATTTCACAGGGTTTCACCACAGCTCACCAAAGGGGAAAGGGGGAAGATCCAAATAATCATCAGCATAGCTTTTTGTGCTAGTCACCTTAAAACAGTTTGGGGAAGAGAACTGCTAAAACAGCTTTTAAGGGCTTGCAACCCCATTCTGCTGCTCCTCATATTAAGAGTGTTTGTGCGTTACTTCATAAAATATCAGATGGCATACCGCTTTATTTCCAATCAATAAAAATAATAATGAGTTATGCGAAGGTCTTTCTGATATCTTATGACTAGTTGTTCAGAAAGGCACTGGTCTTTTGTCCGTGCCTAGTTCGGTCGGTGGAGACTTGGCCACACCAACACATAAAGCATTGAGAAAACCAGAGCACCTGTGGGGCGCAGGACCAAGGGCCTGCCACATCATGACAGGGATAAAGGTGGTACGAAAGACCCATATCCCATCAATCTCTGCATAAGAAAAGTGCTGCTTCTTAAGGGCCTGACTCTGCAGCCTCCTGCGTTGAGCAGAAACTACTCCAACAGCTGCATTCACTTGGACTTGCTGTTGCCTTGCAACGTGGGAAAAATGGGGAACTGAGTATTGGCCTGTTTGAAACGTCCCTTACCTGTAAAGGAGTTCATTCCTCAGAGTGAGGTTTTAAGGTAAAATGCCAGTCTGAAGGATTAGACATAAACTGGCACAGCTTCGGCTCACAGGCAAAAGATCTGCTCAAGCTATCCTCCAAACGCCACGTGCATTTCTTCCCTCCTCCTCCTGGGGCAGCCGGAGCCTCCTCTTTCTCCTACTCCGGCTTTAGGAGATGACAGCCGGAGCTCACTTTCTGCAATGCTGAGCAGGCTCCTGCTCGCATGGCCATGATGTGATCCAGCCCTGGGTGAAAACAAATAAAAGCTCCTGACAGAGAGCAAACCCCAAACCCACCCAGTTCCTTTGAATTTATTTTAAGATTGTGGGTTTCAGTAGAGAATGTCTGACAAATCCTTTCAAATTGTCCTAGGAAACATGCCCGTCTCTTCATTTTGGGAAAGGGAGGAAGGAATTTGCCATCTTAATTTTACCATCAGGATTGATTAAATGCTTTGTAGGTCACGCTGGAAAAAGGCATTCTTCAACCTAGGCGACAAAAAAAAATCTTATTTAGAAAATGTAGCTTGTACAGAGTCTTGCTCTAGCTGTAGAATTAAACAAACACATTGTTTTTTATTTGCATTCAGGAGTTTCCATTTGTGCAGCTTTTGCCAAAATACTGAAGAGGTCTGTGATGTGTAATTTACTGCTCAGTGATTTTAAAGATGAATGTTTGGATTCTCATTGATATTTGATTTTTATTGCTCATTTTGTTACCGGGGAGGTTTCCACATGTAGCTTTATATAAACTCGGTCTGGTTTCTTGTTCTGTCCTCAGGATATAGCATGTCTTGGTTTGCTAAGAGTTTGGAAACAAATGTTCTGGGATTTTTTTGATTGGTTTGCTTTTCTTCCTCTCTACAGTTCATGCTTATACTTTCTATTAATTCCTTGCTGAAGATAATTTCTTTATTGTCGGGATTTCTATCAGTGGTTTTGGGACTCCTCATCCTTGCAGACCTGGCAAGCCAGGCTCCCCACAGCAGCCACACTTCTGCATGTCCTAAAACCTACCTGAAGCCTGCAGGCTTGTATCTCCATCATGGGCCCACCGTGGCCAGCAAGAAGTGGGTGAGACCCTGAACACCCTGATCCCACCAGGGCCCTTTCTGCCAGCTCAGCTTTATCACCATACAGACGTTATAAGGTCCACCCCAAACAAAGCAGCTTTTAGGAAACTCTAAGAGGTGGAAATCCAAAAATTGTCCTGAGAGACCTAAAGTGGGGCTTGGATCAAGTTTAGAAGGTTAAATCCAAAACATTGATCCTGACAGCTCATGCTCAGCAAGCAGCTGACCTACCTGGGAGTTTCAGGACCTGGACCACCCCATCGATAAGGGTTGAGCGTGGTCCTCCTGCCCACACCAGGAGCTGCCCCAAGCCTTGGCAGCTCACCAAGCTTAAGCCAAGTCAAGGCCCACTAACGAGACCCCCTTAGAAGGTCACGCCAGTAGATACCCAAGGGCATGCCTAATAGGTGTTGTCAGAATAGGACTTTTCACAAAATACAGCAGCATCGCTCTTGGAAGGTGGACAAGGGGAGGCGATACCCCTTTGCATGACAGCCGAGCGGCTGTAATGCTCTGCCAAGGAGCAAGCAAATCCACCTCATTTCCTCCTCCCCACGGAGGGGTTACGGCTCACCAGGTTCCCCTGATTGTGTTTCACCTGGGCGCCTAATCAAACAAACCATTCATGAAATAAGAGCTGACTGAGCAATATTTCAAAGCCTGCAAGTCTACATACAGTAGAAGTTGTTTTAAAATTACTTGCCAAATTAGCTCAAGCAAGCCAGAAGCACTAACTCCTAGCCAAAGCCCTCAGTGCAAGTTTGAAAGCTGAAATAAAACTTTTAGGGTTCTTGAAAGAACACGAGATGAGGGAAATGCCATTCACACTTATTACAGAAATGTAATTCATAATCCCAGCGGTGGGAATGCTAATGCCTTTTGATTGATTACAGCAAATTAAGCAAAAAGATCTCTGGACCTGAGGACACTACAAAGAGCAAATGAAACATCCTGTAATCATAGCTGTGACTCAGGAAAGCAGTTAGGTTTATGCCCTACCTTAAGTACCTGCTTAAGTGCTCTGCTGCATAGGGTTGTGCTTAAGTCAATGAGTTTTTTTCCTGTACTAACCTTTGACTTGCCTCGTTCTTAGTGAATCCATTCTGTTTCTGCTTCATTTGATTTTTAAGAAAAA
The DNA here is from genome assembly GCF_000699105.1 of Pygoscelis adeliae. Classification (NCBI taxonomy): domain Eukaryota; kingdom Metazoa; phylum Chordata; class Aves; order Sphenisciformes; family Spheniscidae; genus Pygoscelis; species Pygoscelis adeliae. The sequence continues at coordinate 5,045,927 of NW_008825271.1, forward strand.
TAGTTTTCCAGAAATGGCTAAAAACATTTTCAAAGAGTTATCACTAATGATTCTTATCTGACATTAATAAAGCATACAAGAATTGTCACTAAAAATTAACACTGACTTCAGTATGTCTATCATCCCATACGAAAAGTATGTCTTCCAACACAACACCTCTGAACACCTCTCTTGACACTAGGTATTTTCACCCAACGGTGACCTCTAGTTAAGTTTTGCCCCGCCTCTTCTTCACATTGGCTTGTAGTGTGGAAACGCTGTGGCAGGCAGAAGTACCTGTCTTGTTCTGTGGGTATTCCACCACGGCGTATGAACCACCTCCTATATGTTGCTCTGTTTATAGAAAGGGAGGTTTATTTACTGTCACGCACACGCAAATAGCACCAAGGGCCAAAAACAAAATCCAAAAAAGTCTAAGTTACAATGCAACCATCTTATGTCCACATGTTGTGCAGCTTTCTATCATTGATAAACTCTTGAATTCTTAGAAACAGTTAATTAGGCAATAAGCATATTCCTCTCTGAGAACTAGATGCTCGTGAGGCCTGAGGTTTTAAACCTACAACATCCTTCAGTCAGTCTTGCACAAGAAATACAGCGATTTTTAATTTAACGGGAAAATGCCTAAGTGGATTTTCCTTAAAGTTTCACGTATGAGAAGTATGTGTCATTGCTCTTTTGGAGGGAAGGACTTCTAAACACCTGCAACTAAAGTTTTCAAAACAAAGAGCCATGCGGAAACATAAGCAGGGTGGTTTCAGCGTCATTTCCCCGGGCATCAGCAGTAAAGCAAATTGTGAACATTCAGATAACTAAGAGTTTTGCATTAATGTATCATGACTCCTGTAAATTTCTCCTAGGAATAAGCATGTTTTCAGATTAAGAACTGGTAATTTATCTCTACTGGCTGCTCCTGTGTTGTTGCTTCAGCTACACCCCCACCCTGGGGATCACAACGGGGGGTGATTGCCTGCATCTGACAGCTCCCCTCAAATAATAAAAAAAACCCAACAACAAACAAACAGAAAAGGGGGCGGGGAAAGAGAGAAAGGAATATAATTGCTAAAACATGGGCTGTACTCAGAAATTGCTTTTTCTCCCAAGCAATATACATTGGAATCTCAAGTAAATGGAGTGTATAATTCTTTGTGAAATGGACACAGAGTTAACACAGAAGCAAATACTCAGAAACACAAAACGGCACACGCACACATATGCATATGTCTGTGTTTTACTCAGACACACAAACTGTGATTCCTTTTATCCAGTTAATTGTACGTCTTTGCCTAACATCTTCCTTTCTGTACTTTCAAAGCCTTATTTTTTAATTAAAAACACTTAATTTTTAAATTTTTTTTTTAACGACAAAGCCACAGCAGACTTGTGGTAGGCTGCTGGAGTGCAATTACCCAATTCCACAGCACCAGTCCCTTTTCTTTTTGGATGGTAGTCACAGACTCCAGATGCCAATGTACTGAGGCTAATTTTTTCCATCAGCAACATCTAGCTATTTGGCAGGCTGCTCTAGCATTTTTGCTGGCTGCCTCACAGCCGTTAAATGGCAGTGCTCTCCATATATTGCCTGGGAAACTGATTTACCTGGGTGGTATTTTAATCAATGTTTTGCCTTACCCATACATTTTATGCCACAGCTTCCTACTAATAAACATTCCTGTGAATTATCTTCTCATTAGATTTCCACAAAGATGTATTTTTATTTGTAGTCAGAGTCCTATGCTTAAATGTTCTTTTGCTATTCACAGGCTTCTGTGGTCACAAATCCAGGGTACAAGGATTCCTGCAGCCCTGGGTTGAAGGGCAGTGGATACCATGCGAATAATTCTCCTCAATTCACCAGCCAAACTGAGAGAGAGAGGGGAAACGGTTTCAGACTGACCCCAATTTCAAATTCCATTTGTTTGTTTCATCAGCAGAATATTTCCTTTCTCAGTGTTATTTCCAGTTGACTAAAATGTTCTACATGATTCAAAACTTTAGAACAAACTAATTTCCAGGTGAAGAACTATTAAAAATCTATTTTTTTCTAATTTACTTAGCAAATGTTGGAAAAAAGTGTTCTTTTTGGTTTTCTTTTTTTTTCCTGACTAGAAGTGTTCATGAAATTTTATAGGAATTTACAAGTAAATTTACTTGCCTTGAAGCTTCATTTTCTATCTAAAACAGGTCATTAACTTCATATTATACCATAAAGCTGATATAAAAAGAAAAGATTGGTGCTAACTTCATATATAAACACATATATACATATACACACACATATATACATATACGTATGCTATTAGGTGCCCAACACCCATAGTTTACTTGAAAATATATAATGCCTAAGCTGACTGACATAAAATTGGACCTCAGTAAAGGCAAGCAGAGGACACGGTTCTGTCGGGACAGGGGCAAGGCTGCAAGGAGAGTCAAGTCTCTTGGTGCCCACGTGGCACTAGATGAACGGGACAGACCTGTGCCTAGGGTTGCTTAGGTTAGATACCAAGAGAAAAGTTCTCACAACATAGCTCATTAAACGCTGTCCAAGCCTGCCTGTGTGGGATGGAGATACTCAAGATTAGACCTGAGAGGTGCCTGTTGGAAAAGGTTTGGGTATGGCTGATGTTGCAGGACAACAGGGAGAGCATCTGGGTGGTCCATAAGCCCACACTCCACTCCCAGCTTTGTGAGCCTGGGACTCCAGGCTTGCTCTTCTGGCTGTCCTCACCTCTTTCTTTCACCGGAATTTGCCTCCCTTGCAAGTGAGAGATGACAGGCCATTGCTTACATCCCCTACAATCAAAACATCAGGCGCTTTCCAGGGAATGACGAACAGTAGTCTCTCCTCGCAGGAAGCCAACGATGTGCTGCTGTTCAGCAGAAATGCTGGACGTCTTTCCCTGTGAGCTGAGTCATGATGATTAAGCCTTCTGCTGGTTTGTATATTAAACCTTCGCATTTTAATTAGGGGTTCAGGAGGAGGTTTGTTTTCTTTGGAAGGGGAAGGATGTCATTTTCATTTTTTCCCCCCGGCGCTCCCTCCTTTCAGGAAAGTCCCCCCATGGAGCTGAAGCGTGGATAATTTGCTTTTGCGTCAGGAAAAGCGTTGTCTATGGAGCGTGTACTCCAGAGGACGAAGCGTCTCTTGGCTGCAGGGTGCGTGCTTCAGGGCAGGCGGCTAGCCATGGGGCGGCAGGCGGCTCTCCCCACCACCCGTGATGGGAAGTGCTGCCCTTTTGACTGCCTGTGCACTGCTCCAAGCAAACAGGAGGTCTCCTACCTGTCCCTGCAGAAGCAGGTACCTCTGTGCATCTGTGCCGTGAGGGTGCACAAAGTGTCAGGGAAAAGCACCAGTGACCTGGTGTTAACGTGCACTCAGACCCTTCCGCGTCCCTCCAGAGCAAGGGCACTGCTGGGTTGGCTTTACGCTCTGTGATGGGCTTTTTCCTCATGAGAAACAGGTTCTTCATGCCGGGACTTTTCCTCATGTGCATTTTTTCTGCAATCCCAGCTGGTTTCAGTGCTGTCAGAGCCTTCACAAAAGCTGTGCCTGCCTCCCCTGGAGGGGGTGACAAGCCACACAAATGACCACAAGAACATTTTGTCTCATTCCCGTGCCTGGAGCCTTTCTCTGCCCCACCCCAAACCACAGCCTTACCCAGAGCTGGAGAATGGAGGTGAAGCATTAAAACACATTTTGCTCTGTGCCAGTGAAAAAAATGCAACAAGCAATCATTTTTTTGTAGAAAGTAGCAAACAATCTTTTTTTTTGTAGGACTGAGTGCATCAGGATGACAAGAAATACCTCCTGAGCTTTCTCTTAAGCAAGATTTCATATCCATCCCTAACATAGTAGCGTACGATGTCCATCTCCTCACCAACATACCATAGTAGGAAATAAGCTGATGACTGGAACAATCCATAATTTTTATTTTAAATTAATGGAGGGCAGGTCCTCCTTAGGATGAATTGAAAAGTTTCCCTCTTGCCTTCACCGGTGATTTAATTTAACGTGCTGGACTGTGCCCGAGTGTTGCCAAACCACCTGCAGGTTGGTGCCTTCTTGCTGCAGCTGGAGCCACTGGGGAAGAGCCGGCAGTGCCAGGGCTCCCACTGGAAAACCAGGACAGCTGGTCCCTCCCTTTGTCAGTTTCACAAGGAGCCTGCCACCAGCTTTAGGCACCTACATGCTCCTGTAAATCTGGCTCCACTGCCAAGTACAGTGGGCTGAAAACCACATCATTTCTTCCTTAACAGCAGAACTCAAGAAACCTCATCCCTGTGTCAAATGTGATATTGCAAAATTCTGTATCATTTATGAGCAATTATATATCACTCACAGCCTGACCTCTGGGACTACTTAGCAATCTCAATTTCCATTTAACTCAGCTGGGTCACCTCATTCTCCAATGCCTTTGGTGCAGTTATATTGTCTTACAAAAGATAAATTTACAGATGGAGACCCAAGGGTTAAATGGTGTAGGGTATGAGGCCAAGATAAACCAACTGAGGCCTAAAGAAGTCATGGTTTGATGTCAGCCATTACCTCGCGCTGGCATTCTTGGGTCATTCAGAATGTAAGCAAGTTGCACACGCATGCTCTGTTGATAATGCTATTTGTCCCACGAAGTGTTTCTCCTTGGCCAGTGACAATTCAGATCCCGGGACATAAATCCCAATGCTATTTTATCACCGAGTGCTGCCACGCGGAAGATAAAACTCGTTACTCTCCCCGTTCTGCTGTCAGCCCTTTCTCCCCCAGGAGCTTGTCACATGCCATTCACAGATTACACAGCTTTCATCCACCCGGCAGTGGACGCCTGCCTGCCGTGATTCCGCATGCTCACGGCTGTAGGTCACAGGGAAGACTCAACGCCATCTACCCTGCTGATGCAGCCGACTGTCGCCCCGTTGCAAAGCCCGCTGGCGGGTCGCCAGGAATAGGAAGATCCAGCACTTACAGTGAGCAGCAACACCGACATTGCGATGCGATCGTGTAATTTTCAAACTTGAGGCTGCAGCTTCTCATGTCCTTAGCCAGTAACAATTTGACAACTTCGTGCCTTCGTGCCAGCTGGGCTCCAACAGCACAGGGCTTCACCTTTCCAAGAGTGGCAGCAGGGGAAAGGAAATGCGAAGAAATCGGAGAGAGCAGTGTGACAGGTGGAGGGCTTTGCTCAAGGGTGGCAGCACCTCATCCTTCATTTTTACTGGATTATCTGTCACAGATATCTGTAGGCTGCAGCTTCCCAGATTCCTGTAAGATCAGGCTCTGAAAAGGAGAGACCAGATGAAGATCTGTAAGTGAGGGAGAGAAATCAATTACCATGATTGATGGGTTGTAGCAGTTGGAGGTTAAGGAAAGAAAAACAGTCAGCGAGCTCTCCTACAGCACGCAGCGATTGTACATGTGAAGCAGCTGTAGTTCCCCTTTGGGAGGTGTTTCCAGCCGTGTGGAGCACCCATGGCCAGCAGAGCCAACGTCCACCGCCAGCCACGCACAGTGCCAGGAGCAGTAACGAGGACAAGCTCAGGAGCATCTCCTGGCCAACTCGCAAGCTTCTGAAAATACGGCCTTGAAGAGATGGCACTGGTTTTCATCTACTTGCATGGATTGAAGCTTAGAAAGTAGCCATCCATCAGCAAGGAAAAGCAGTGGTGAAGAAAAGATTTTTTTTTTCCCCTTTGATAGATCTGCTGATTTTCTAAAGAATATTTTTTCATTATTTTTATAAACAAAAGTGGGCAAAATTAAAAAAAAATAGCACTGTGTGTATCACACCTTAGATGTTCAACATGAGAGGCTCTGACAGCGTCAGGTCTTCAGAAAGCATCAAGCAGTAACCTTCTGAAAATGAATCCTTTCTGAAGTTATTCGGTATAGTTATCCAAGAAATTTGACCCCTAAAATAGCAGTTTATTTTTAAAAATGTTTCTATAACCTGGGAATCATTCAACTATAATTTTGATGTAGCAATAATTAACCAATCAAATTCTGCTGGATATTTGTTCATATAGTCATTGACGAGACCATTACTTTCTTACCTCTTATTAAGCTAATGTTAATATTCAATTGCTTGCATAAAACAGGTTTAACTATTGTTTTAGGTTTAAAATAGTTTGGTTTTATATTCAAAAGCCCTGTTTATCTCCTGTACTTTCTGTCCTGCAGAAGATTTGAAACACAGCACTTTTTCAGTATCAAGGAAAATATTGTATCTGAGGTAGTTTCTCAGTGCTCAATAAGAAAACCAGGCCTTGCCAGATATGAATAGTGGCCATGTGTTAGATGATGGAGATTCAATGCGCTGTTTAATTTGCAATAATACACGAACTTAACAGTAAACAATCTCAGCAAATAATGATCAAGTGATGTAGAGCATTTTTTACTAGGGACAACGAGCATGAAAGTCAAGATGAATACATTGCTTCAATTTCATGGACAATGTGAATTAGAAACAGGCTGCATACATTCTGTTTTAACTTGGAGAATAAAATATTTTCATTGTCTAAAAACTAGATTTATTTTCAATAACACTCAAAAGCTATTTTTCTTCCTCCTAGTGATTTTCACATGTAGGGAGTAGCTGTCTTAAATATGGCCAATTAATTTTGTTACTTAGTTGGCTGTGAGACAGCAAACAATAACTTTCTTGCTATTAATTGATAGCTGGAGAAAAGATGCAATGGATCACCTCAGACAGCTCAGATCAATCTTTTCGTGTTTAACATTTGTTTTGAAAACACAGCTTTGCAAGTGATTGATGCGAGGAAAATTGGCTACAGTCTCTTTTCTGCCATATTGGCTAGAAATGTCTGTATTTAACACCTAACAGACTAATTTCAACGTTCTGTGGCTTCCTCAGGCGTGTTTCTCCTATGTACCTGTCCCTGCCCCTATCTGAAGGTGCCTAAAGGACACTACAGCGAGAGTGACAGTTCATGGTATTTTCAGAGGTAAGAAAGAAGTAGGTGGAAGCCCCACTTCCAGTCCTGCTGTCACATCTGACAGCTGAGTGGCTTCAAGCCACTTCTCCTTGTCTCCCTGCCCTTGCCTCTCCTGCAGGATAGAGCAAGGAGCACCACCATGCTCCTTGCTCGATGACTGCCTAGCGCCAGCCCAAGGAGCCTCGCTCGGCCCCTCTGTGCCCAGCGCTAAGCAATTACAACAGCAGATTGCAAGAGAGCGCAAAAAAAGATGCAAAATCCACCGAGATGAGCCAAAGCAGTCCAAGCCCGCAGAGTAAAAACCACATTCTTAGAATAAGAAAGAAAAGGCTGCAGCATAAGTACTCCCACAGATGTAAAACGTGCGCATGGGAAAGAATCCCACAGCTCAGTAAAGCAAGGGGAGAAAAGCGCACTGCGAAGAGCGCAGGAGCAGCGGGAAAGGGGTGCCCTGAAAGATAAACGAGCAGGAGGACGGGAAGCAAACCCTGGAAAAAGAGAAAAAAGACAAAGAACAGATGGTGGGTGAGTAAATAAAGCCAGAAGCCTAGCAAGGATTATAAAATATTTTTATATAAACATCAGTAGAGGAAAGAGCCCGTAAGACTGGTAAAATATTATTTATTAACTCACAGTCTGTGCCTTTTATGGTGCCTCCCTCATTGGCAGGTGTATGAGCCCAGTTCCCGCGGAGAAAATTCACTCTTCAAGTGTACTGCTGTGTCTGGAAGGAGGTGTTTTGTAGTTGTTTTACTGTGGATTTTTGCCTACATCCACAGGCTGTGATTTTGCTCAAAAGCCCCCCAAATGCTCCAGGGAAAGGAACTGCCAAAGACCATTCAATTTGCAGCCAGGAGACTCTCTCCCAAGCCTCTGTAAAAAAAGGGTGTTTTCCCAGTTCTTCAGGGAGGATGACTGTGGATGTCACACATGGGACATTTAAGTTAAAGGACTGAATTTCTTGGGGAAAACAAACATTTGGGGAAAGCTTGAGCTCTTTGAAATTGGAAAATATTCTTGGTCTGGATAAAACCAGAGGAAACAGTCCATCCAGTATGCCAAATATCTCTACAACAGAGAAGATGTGTTAATAACTACTTCACCTAATAGCTATTATTTATGAAACTGCAAAAATGTGTTATTTTTACTGAAGCAACAAAAATGAGACGCATGGGAGGATGGTACATCCTGGTGCCTCCATACAGGGGCATTGAGACAGACACTTACCCTGCAGTACAAGCTCTGTGTTAGGCCATGGGCAGAGGGTGAAGCTAAATCAGTTTATTTAGTGTGACTGACCCTGTGGTCAGTTTGAAGGCTAGGGTCAGTGAGAAATTATAACTGGTGAGTTAGACTGAGAGAGCTAGCCCAAGAATTATGTTTACTGACTGCACTGGATCCTACAAAGGCTATTTATTACCTTTTACTAACTAATTAAACTTACTACTGATGGCATGACCAACCCCTGCAGTGCCTTTTGCTGTTGCTGGGACCTGCCGTTCCCCTTGAAATACTAGAGCAGCTGTCAAAAAACAGTGAGTCTACTGCTGTTGGCAATTGTGCTTGGTTGTGTTTTACGTGCTGTGGTTATCTTGCGCTATTTGTGTGTTATGTTGTTATGGGCGTCTTTCTGTGGTACCCCTCTTGCTTGCAATCATTGCAGAAACCCATTATGAATGTGTTGTGTCCCGAGATAACAAATCACAGTGGTTTGTTGTTGTTGGGTTTAACCTTTATCTGTTCATACTGTTGCCTTGCACCAATTTCTCTGGCCTCAGTTGCCAAAGCTACAGGAACTCTAGCTCTCAGTTTTCTGGTTAAAAAATACACCTGAGAAGCAAGGTTTTGTTATTGCTGTCCTAACATTTCTATATGGATTAGATGTGTATAGATAGATAGATAGATGGCTGTGCAGTTTTCTTCAGGAGCCATTATATTGCTTACTAACATTTCCCCCCGTGCAGTGGATTGAGCACAACAGAGGTTAATAGTTACCTATCCAAAACTGCACTTTGTGGCAAACTGGCTAAAATCATGCCTCCTGCCTGAAAAGTGACATGTGAAGCATTGTACGAGTACAACAAAACCCCAAAGGCTAAATATGAAGTTGATAACATTTAATGATAAAAGATAAGTTGTCAAGTCATGTCTGACTAAATTAGATGCATCCTATTTCTGTTCAGCTATAGCCCCTCTAGCAGGGGAACTGTGCTAGGGGACTATCGCAGGGGACCGACAATACCTGTTTAAAATGAGAACATAGTTTTTGCGGTAAATATAAACTAACTGAGAGGAACTTCATTCACCTCTGCCCCCTCTGAGGGAGCAGGGATTGTTTTTCGCCACCGACATTAACTCTTTCATTTGCCTGGGTACATATTCTTGGCATGTGTGGTCAGCTTTATCGGTTTCATCTATTCTTTTAAGGAAAGAATGAAATGTCTTTCCTTGATTTTACACTTTTCAATTGACCCAAACTTACGATTTTGAATATACTTTCCTCCATGCCCAAGGAATCACCCATTAGGCATCCTAAGGAAGTCCTGCGTGGGGCAGGTGGGAGGTGCAGTCCTGGTTAGCCTCGCTAACAGCCTCAGCGACTTTCTAAAGCATCTCAACCCCGCGCCATGACCGGCCACCACAGACTATACTTCCTCAGAGACCGGACATTTTTGCAAGGTTTCTTACATCAAGCTGATGTGTACAATTCCTAGTTCTTTTCCTCAAATGCTGTAGAAAATCCTTCCGCAAGTACCAAATCTCTTCCAGGTTTGCATTCAATTTGCAAATGCTGTACACATCTGTGTGTTTGTCATCTGGAGGTGAGGGGAAGGCATTGCAAAAGCCCCTTTTGGCAATGTCACGATGTTATTTGTGCCAGTTAACATGGGCTTCCCACAAATAAAGACACTAAACCTTTAGCACCATAGCCACAACTGCCTTCTTTCTTTAAAGTTTTTGACTGTAAAACATTTTAAAGTGTTTGTTAGTGTCTGCAGTGCATAAACTGCTGATCTAATGCTTTAGGTTTTAAATCAAGTTGACACTTGTATCAGTCTTAGTAATTCATTTGCGGTTGCACAGAAATATTCCCAAACATACACATCACCCAAAACAATTCATTCTGAATGCCACAAAGAGAAAGGAAGGCCTTTTCCCACACAGCGCATAATTAAATGGTGAAATGCACTGCCGTTACCTTATGGAAACCAGAAGTTTAAAGGGATTCAAAAAGAGATTTGGGTAGTTAACAGAAAACAGGTTAGTGCAGTGGCTCTCGAACACAATTTTGCCCATACAGCTTGCAGCTTACCATGCGTCACGGCAGATGCCAGACCCCTGATGGACCATACTGTGCTGGTTTTGGTACTCTTCTCTGGGGCATCTGCTGTTGGACACGGCTGGGGCAGGATGTGGGACGGTTCCTATGATCTTCGCCGCCTTCCTTGGGAGCTGTGGGTACAGCAAGCCTTCCTGCAGCTGCCTCTGGAGCAAAGTTATGACACTCTGGGAAGAGACCGCCAAGGCGTTTAAGCTGCATCCTTGGGAGCAGATGCCCTTTGCTTTTTCTTCTGGTGGTATGCGTTCCAGCTCCAGTACCATCACAGAGTAAGACTAGGCTAGATGTGCACATGGGCACAAAGAAAAGGAGAGTCTTTGCAAAGCCAGATATTACCACCGTCCCTCCACTCTGGGGCTATTGATGAATGTTTATGCTCACAGCACTGACTGTTCATTAGCAGAAGCTGTCATTTTTTCATCTGAGATCATTTAGCTGAAGTGTTTTGCCAGTAAATTTCTGGCACCTCACTTCGTGAGGAATGCCAGACACAGCAAACGGATCACTACCTGCTGCATCTACACTTTTAAATAATTGACAGTTCCATTTTGTTCATTTTTACAGAGACATTGATGTATCTGGCAGTTCCTCAAGAGATGCCTCTGTGCTCAAACTGCAGCCACATCTGAAGAAACAGCAGAGTGGAGATGCAATATTTCTTTTTGCTCTTCCTTCTTAATCTAAATACCTTCAGCCTAAAATGCCAAATATTGGACTATACCATCTCCTTTATCTCTCTATGTATAATAGAAAGGAAACGTATTTCCAAAGGTGACATTTTTATTGTGAAATAACCTGTTGCTTTTTAAAATGCTGTTTTAATTTCCTCTCTGTTTTTCCAAACTCTTCACAGTCTACCCAAACTAACTTTGAGTTAAAGTTAATGAGCCCATCATTAAAAAAAATACATCTGAGCACACATTATTTGAATATTACTAAAATCCACCAGGGCCTTTCTACAATCTCTGACTTGTTTCTTTTTTGAGGAAAACCTGATTGAGAGGAGCTGGAGGGAGGGAGCAACTGGAAGGGGACAAGCAGTGGTTGATAGGAGGTTTGGAGACGAGTTTTGTGAATGGCAATTCTGAAGGCAGGAAAGATGGAGGTTTTGCTGTGTTTCCTCAAGAGAGTCACTCTCTACGTTTGCCTGATCTCTTCCAAACCCTTGTGACTGAGCCATCACACAATGCAGTTGGGTGTGCCAGTCTGCAATGTTGCAGCTGTGCTGGTGGCTCACAGACTGAAATTCAACCTTTTAATGTAGCTGGGACTTGACTGATCAACATGGTGGAAGACTGGGGCCTAAGCCCTAACCCAGCATCCAAAGCTAAGAGCTAGCTGAAGGCCTTGAGCGCAGGTCCAACGTGCTCACCACATGGAGAAGGCAAGCAGCCACACGCTGTAATCCTAACCATCCTGTTCAACGGTCACATATCTAAATATCCTATTAGACTCCACGGCAACAAACAAAACCAGAACAAAAATGCAGAAATCTTGCAGATCAGTAGGTGTGCTCTGAGCTTTTGAAAACTAGACCACTTGGATTAAACTGCCTAATTTCATAATTTTGGTGGGGTGGGAAGGGAACTTAGCCTTAAACTCTTTAGTTTATTATCGTATCTTGCTGATCTTGCTCACATTTTTGATCAGATGGGGCAGATATACTCAAGAGGGAATATAATTCTCTGGTGGGGTCTTTACGTAGTTTTGCGTAACAGATTAATGATTTTACTTGGCTTGTTTATAATGTTCTGTTGACTACAGAAGGGTGACTTTTTTTGGAAGAAATGCTTTTCCTCTGAAAAATGTTTATTTAAGTCAACCAAAATTCTTTGTGATTTGTCTGATATTTTTTGGCCAAAAATAATTAAATCTTCAAACATTTCAGAAGTTTAAATGTTTTGATTTGTCATTAACTTGAACTGTTTTGCTTCCTGCTTTACTAAGCACTTTTTAAAAATAAAAATGCTTTTATTCAGCTCTCAATTAAATCCATTTTTGGTGGTGGTGATTGGATTTTACAATGACTTAATTCATTGAACCTTCTTCACCCCTTACTCTAATTTTGGGGGTTGTTTACCAAAACCAAAAGATTATTGTCTTAGCATCTCTGCCATTCAGGCAGGCAGGGATAATTATTTGTCCTGCTTACTGCAATTTAGAAATGCCTTCCTAGTAAGACTTGCTGCTGCAAGACATTAACACTCCCTAATCCAGCTGATCCACAAAAGGAGAGTTTGTAGGCAAAGTGGCAGTGCTCAAGACAAATGTTCAGGGAACTTATCATCACTGCATGGGCACTATGCTCCAAACCTGGATGCACAGTTTCCTAGGTTTTCTTGGAGTCGGGTCTGTTCTTACCTACATGACACTGTGTGTCTAGACCTTCTTTTATTTCATTAAATATCTCACACAGGAACTTCTTAATGGCCTCTTGGCCTTACTTCTCATGCCAGCAGAGGCAGCCTCTCACTTGTGAAATGGGGTCATGCTATTGCCACCTATCAGTGCTTCAGGGTTTTAAATTCAGCAGCTACCTTGGAGGTAAAGGCCCTAATCAGCAGCTTAGAGGATCAGGCTCACTCTCAAAAGGCCTTTCTCATCTGACCAAATCTGGGTTTATTTGATGCTCAGTGGTACAACTTCACCAGAGGGAAATGAGTGTCACTTTAAATGCTGTTACCACTCTTGTGGCTCACCTCTAAACCCAACCCATATTCAACATATTCTTGAATAAGGAGATCCAGAAAAGGACAGAATTTGCATGGCAGTCACTGTGCCAAGTACAAACATGAAAAAGTCCACACACCACGTAATATCTCCTTGATTATAGATGCAAGGGCAAAGGCTCAGCTCATCTGTTTTAGCCAGAGGATTGTACAGGGAGCCTGAGTCATTAGCCACCATGATTCCCAGCTTTTTCCTTGCATCACTGAGTGCTATGACAAATGTTGTCAACATTGTGCCAAGACAGAGCGCCATACCAGAGCAGAAAGTATCTGACCAAGCCCCTTTTGCCATATCACGTCCCTTGACTACTTTTCATTCACCAGTCTCTGGGTTAACTGCAACTTACATTTTCAGGCCATTGATAAAAGACAGGAAACCGCATTGGCCAAAGATCTGACCCTGGTCATTTCTTTGACTAGGTCATATGGATTTTGCAGTCTTCTTGTGTTGAAACTAAAATATAGCAGGGAAAAACAAGTAAAATACCAGGAACCTCACATCAGTACAGCAACCATTAGCAAGTAAATTCACAGCCTCATCAAAGCTCTGTCAAATTAAATTAGTAAATTCTCTTTTCCCTCACCTCAAGTCTCCGTTTCAGCCTTCATGAACTGGCATTATGTATTTTACTGCTGTTTAATTCCCTCTTGAGTCACATCTTCCAGCGTTTTGTTCAGCCAGGCCGACAAGACCACAGTGATGATTCCAGTTTTCTCCATTTAAACATTGCCTTAATATTTACATTTATATGAGTCCCCCAGGGTGTGGGGGACCGCCACATTTAAAGACCAGCCCCTTCTCAGGTAGCTCTTTGAAAACTTCTACGATCTAATTATTGAGACCTGTGGCTTAACCTACTTGACTACTGTGTTAGTGGAAGGTATTTTACCATTAGCCAGTATAAAAGCATCGCCTGCTTGCCTCTTCTATCTGTCAGCTCCAGTATTTGCCTGACATGAGCTTCAGTGCTAAGTCTTTCTGCTTAGCTTCATCGGCTGTGGCTGACCCAGCGGGATTAACAGCTTGAGTCATTGAACAGCAAAGTCAGCCACAAACCCAAGAACCAACCCCCAGCTCCTCGTCTTCACACAGCCGCAAGAAGGCAACACCCTTCGCCAACCATCCTGTGCAGGAGCTCACCGAGAACAAACTCAGCACTCCATCTAACTCCAGAGCAGGGTGCTAAAAGCACTCAGGATATCTGCAATGACAGCAGCCACAGCGGGAGGGCTAAGCCTGTGCTTCTTCCATGAAGCTCAGGACAAAGCAGTCAACATTCAATCTTCTCACAGGAAGTTTCTCTTCACGCTGCTGTTGTTTTGTTCACCCAAGTTTGAGTGTACTGGATCAAAGGTTCACCTAAACCAGCAAATCTAGTTTTTCCAGAATACGTTCCCAAGCTCCAGCCAGTTGTGGCTGAAGGATTTCCTGAGCCAGAAGCAATGTTCTTCTATTAAGACCCCCTGGCGGACTTTTTTTCCACAAAGTTTTGCAAGAACTGTTTAAACCTTACATACAAACACCAGCATATATACGTATGGCACATTTTTGTTGCTATAGATACATTAGTTTAGAGGAGACCGCGTATCATTGATAAGCAAAATTATTATTAGAGCAGCTGCTTGATAGGGGCCAAGTAGTTACATAAGCAAAATGAATCCAATTAAAAGCCCATTTTTCTCACAACCACAGTCTTCTGAATCATTCATTGTTCAGGCTGAAGTTTTCCATGCCTAAAGAGAAGTTTTTTTCTTATCCCCTTAAAATCAAAGCAAAATCTCTGCAACCATTTTTAGGTTATGGGAGAGTGATTCTAACCAAACTTTTTCCAGAAGAACTACAGTAAAAACAGATGAAGTTTGAAACTTGGCCATGATTGAGTAATCAATGAAAATCAGTGCTCTTGCATGCTTTGAAAGGAATTGGCTTTAATTTAGCAAAGTCGTGGCTTTATACTCATGGCGATGATGTCTACAGGTGGATGTACTACAGGGGTCAATGAGCGCACGTACTGATTTCAAAGAGATCTCTATGTTGCTGCAGAATCTGCCACTCACCGAAGTCAACACATAGAAGAATAATTTTCTTTTATGGGTAAGATGTTAAAGAAATATCATCCAGGGCTTGCTTTCACAAGCAAGCTCTCCAGCCCTTGAACCTCCTACAACCTTCATCAGGTGTGAGAGGGCCCTGTGCTTGCTCAGACTGTGGGAATAGGGTAGCAGAGGTAAAAGTGAAGGAATCAATAAGCCACCTATCTTCTCGAAAAGCACTACTGAGTTTCTCACTCTTTCCTTCTGGGAAGGAAATCCTTGCAGCAGCTCAGTTTCGGGAGGGAAGGGACAGTCTTCCCTCAGAAAACCTAGTGGTCCCCTGGCAGTCAGGGACTCCCTTGGGATACAAATGGTGGTGATTAGGACCTCTTAAGATAGGTCTTACCTCATAAATCTTATTTCTTGGATGAGTGCTTTAACTCCTTTGCAGACAGGGAACAGGATGAGTCCTGGGTGAAGAGAGGCAATTGGGGTTTCCTGCTGTTCTTTGTGCACTCCGTGGGACACTGACAGTGGCCGGGCCATCTTCTGAGCGTGACCAGTTTCTTTAGGGAATCAACGAAGTTAAACAGCTGATTGCTTATCTGCACACCTCCACAGGCACCTGTTGCCTCTGTAAGGAATTCACTGGCTGAGTAAATAATTCAGACTAGACAAGAACCTCGGTAGCGGCCAAATGCTTAGAAAATTGATAGGCCAGTGACCAAGTTAGGCTACTTGAACTTCCTCCTATGCTTTTTGGAGTGAATATTTCTTTTAATGGTGGGATTCTTTTTAAAGCTTGGTTGTGCTTGAAACAATATAAGAAAGTGCGTAAGACAACGTCCAGCAAAGCAACAAACAAAACCCAGCCCCAGCTTCACCCAATGACATTTTCTGAGAGTTCTGCTGAAATCTCTCATTATGCCTAGGTACCACTCATTTGCACAACTTTGTTTACTTTACATGAACAAATGGTTCCCACAATGTCTGAAAGGTTTCACTTCTGGCATTAATCTTCAAAGAAATTCTTATGAAGCAATTTCCACCATGTCAATTGATAGCTCTTTAAAATAAGATTCCTCTTCCGGGAATCATTTCCCTGGACACCTAATTACAAGAGCAACCCTTTTTTGACAGAATTTATAAATGCAAGAGTAAAGAAAGATAACACCATTCTGACTCATCTGAAAATTGCTATTGTGCTTTTTTCCTATTTTTAAGGTCTTTATAGCATTTGGACATGTGTGACAGATTATTACCTTGAATTTAGGCACCACCAGGAAACGCTGTTATCCAGCAGGCAATACTGAAATACAGAACTCTAGAAGTTGTTTATATGATTTACACTTATTGTACTTTTTTTTTTTCCTCAAGAGCTCATCTGTTCTAGTTTGGTATATTTATCTATTTTGTCCTTCATCAAAGCACACAATGCCATGTTCTGAGCCCTTTGAGAAAATGAAGTGTACAAAAAAGGTTGGCCAGGTAATATTGCATAGAAAATTATGCAAGAACATGATGCTAGAATCACTTTTAATATTAAAAACGCTATAACGGATGACCTGGGGCAGGGTTAGGTATGAAGAAAAGAAAATTTCTTAAATTCTGTAAAATCTTAGATTTTGACCACTTTACAAGTTTCAACCCTTTTGTAAAGATGCAGCTATAACTGAATAAAACCTGTTAACATAAATCCAAAGATAAACAATCCATGACAATTTCTATTTCTTAAAAATGCAGAATTACTTTCAATATTAATTTTACCAGTATTCCAGATTGAAGTATAATACGCATCTGGTACAAAATAACGAACTTATGTGTTCTTTCCCACACATCCAAAAAATAATTTAACGTTGGGTTAATCAACCCCTAATTACTGGTGTAGGAAGGACTAGAATACTCTGCAGGATCTCAGCATAGGCAAGCAAGAACCAAGTCAGACCCAAGAAAAGAGTCAATTCTGAAATCCTTTGGCAACATAATATAGTTGTTTCTGTTAGAAACCCTAAATTACCTTTTCTTTTATGGGCTCCCAATCCCACTAGTTGAGTTCTTAATTTTTGTCACTTGCCATAGAAAGACTTTGATCATGTGCTAAATGGTTTTACAGTAAGTGGCTAGGACTGCAAGTAGCAAGACACAGAATAAGGAATTTATCCTCAAGAGTCTCTCTCATTTTGATGGGTTGCCTTTGATTCCACAAAGACCAGATTACAACTTTAAAGTCTGTCCTAGCAGTGGGTGGATCACCTCAGGAACTGACCAGAGAACAAAGCACATTCCAAAGACAAAAATTGCAGGACCTGGCTTAAAACTCTGAGCTGCAGTTCAGGGACTTCACCAAAAAAAGAAACCTGACACTTGTGCCAAGCCATCTGACAACCACAGAATTTGGGAGAGCATTCAGCTCACTTCCTTTTTTATCTGTTTGTCCAGCCTCCAGCTTTCCCCTTCAAGATCACCAGGTTTGTTCTTCAGCAGCCACTGTCAAACAAAGAGTTATTCCTTGAATCATATTCTGTTTTGCCTATACCTGTTAAACAGAAACTCTTTAACATTTATGGGAATGTAACAGAAAAGAATCTGTCCCTCCATTCCTTAGGGCAGCTTAAACACTGAGGATGCTTTTACAGTGTTGAAATACTTCAAAACTGAGGAATTGGAAGACAAAAAAAGTGAGAAAAGCATTCAAAATGTCTACAATAAAAGAAAGAGAAGGGAATAAAAGAAGTTAAAGATTTATTTTTCCTTTGGTGAAAGCCAACAGGGAATTCTTGAAATTCTTCAAGCTACATTGAGCTATGTCTTCTAGATCTAAATGTGAAACTGCACAGGATTTAAGCACATGCTTCCAAAGGCATTTCAACCACTGGCAATTTCTGCTCCTACAGGAAGGCTACCTCTTTTTTTCTCATTCCTCTACATCTTCTACACCGTCTTCATTAAAGTTGTTTCTGACTTGTAAATTTGGTTTCTGAGTAGTGAGTTTTGTGAAAATCACAAACCAATAGATTTATTGCGGAGGGAAACATAAAATGATGTAATTTTCATGTTGCGAGCACTCTTCTATGTATCTAAGAGAACCGTCCTGTGTGAGAATTCCCACTAAAGCCCTGGGGGAGAATTGGGTTCAACTGAATTATTCCCAGATGGCTGAGTTACATTTTTATACTTACAGATATTGAAAAGAGAGAAACCTTGTGGATGATGCCAAGAAGCAGAAAAGATGTTACAGAGAAGAAAAAGAGTGGGACTTCTCTCTCCTGTGGCCCATCACAGAAATGGGCCCCTGGCTTGAAAGCCATTTGGGGGAAGGAACTGTTTGTATTGTGTTTGTATTGCAGCACTCTGACCAGGAGGAACATCCATAGGAAAAAACAGTTAATTAAACCACCAACAATCCATTTAAAACAACAACAAAGCCTGTTGGGAAAGTTCCTGGGGAGGAGATACTACTGTTGTATTTGGGGCATTTCCTCCAAAATTTCCATAGAAAACCATCCAGATTTTAGGCTCTAATACATAACATCTGGTGACCGAGTCAGCCCCTGAGCCACGGATGACACTTTGCAGACTTTCAACAGCCAGGAACTTGGGATCCAGCTGCGGTAGTTTCATTTGCACAGAGGACTCAGACCCCAATCCCTGCCAGCAGGGTGCCACTTTCCCCAAGTTGACTCCTCTCCTCCAAATAAACTATGAATCTCCCCCTTGGAATTAGCCTGCTCCAAATAAAAGCTACCTATAAGCTTTAATGACCCTCTTAGGCTGCAAACAAGAGATTTAATTCCATTAAAAAGCCAGGAAGCTCTTCCTACCTAACTGTCTACGGTTAAAAAAATCTCTGTCTGTGGCTGATCATGAGATATTCCCCTTTAAGAAGTGTGTCAAAAGTTCTGCAATAGAGGTTTCTAAGTGCATTATTTATAAGTTCCTTTCCTCTCCCAGAATTCTTTATAGCTGGAATTGTAGCATTAATAGAGCTTGGCTTTACAGGCAGAGACAGAAATAGAAACAATAAAACTTTAAAACTTACTAAAATATTTTATGAATAAGCTGCTGTAAAATATCAGGCATCTACAGAGCACACTGCGGTGTGAAATACTCTAAAGGCCTTATTGTTGCTTCTTGGAGACGACCTACATAACTCACTCACAGCATCTTCACTCAGAAATAGTGCATTTTTCCCCAATACACCTTGCGAAACTTTGTCAGACCGCATTTGGAAAATGTTAGTCTTTATATATATCCCATATACATATCTTTCCTACTTTCACATCTCTAAAATGGAGTGAGATGATTCAGTAATGCAACATTTAATAGAAAATGTGCTTTCAGTCATCTGACTACAGCTCCCCAATTTGAGTTCAATTCCCAAGACAATTTTTGGCAGGAAGAGATATTGGGGGCGGGGTGGGGGGGTGGGGAGGTGCGGTAACAGAGGCAGGGAAACAGAAGAGGAAAGAGGTAGACTTGTGAAATTGGAGGCTTGAATAAAATGTGCCTGCCTTTGAATTTTCATGCATTATTTATTAAATGTGATCATCTCTATTACATTTCAAAATACCTTGATGAAAATTCAAACAAAATATTTTTAAATATTTGAATCCCTGGGCAAGTTTTGAAACAACTCTATTGATCCAAAATTCACATCAAGAAATGGCAGTTCTAGATAGCTTAATGGATTAAACAGAGCTCTGTGAGTTACGGTGCCTTTAAGAGTACTGAAGTCTGTGCCAATACTCACGATCCTGGACACCACCATCTCAGTACATTCTCTTTCGTATTTGCATTCATGTTTTACGCAACTTTTTCAAACGATAGTATTTTCTTTCTCTGTGCAAATCAAGGTAACTTCTTTCTTCAAATACAGCTGTGTGAAGCACTACTAATTCAAAAGTGTTCCATACATCTTTCTGGTTTGTACTACTGAAGAAACACGAAGAACCTCCAACATTATTTAGGGACAATAAGCATTACCCAATTCATTAATAAGTGAAGGGAATGTTAATGTTACTAAGGTCAGAGAACACATATGAGGATGAATATGGCTGAATTAACAGCTGGGGTATTTTGCGTTCAAGAATCAAGTAAGAACTGGCTGCAAATGCTTCAGGTCTACTAATGTTAAGTTGCAATAATTTCTGGTATTATAAGAATATTGGAATAGCAATTGAATTCGATTTATTTCAAGATGCTGAAAAAGTAGGTTCTGATGAGAGCCACAAAAATTACTCAAGGACTAGAGAAAATGACTCATGGTGTGACAGTGGAAAAGGTCAATATTTTTAGTAGGTAAAAGAAGAGATTAAAATAGATTTGGTTACAGTGAGCAATCCTATCAGAAATTCAGGTGCTCCTTAATCTAGAGCAGAACAAGGTATTATAAGAACCAATAGCTGGAAGATGAAGTTTGACAAATTCATATATGAAATTAATCCAAATTCCCTCTTATAACCTGACCAAGCTCTGTTCCAATCAGGCTTGTTTCTGTCACTGGCTCTATTGGAATACATTAAACAATCCAGAAAAATCTATCTGTGAAAAACAACCCAGAAAATCTGTCTCTACCAATGACCTCGCTCCAGCTCTGTTCTTCCCTTTTTAAAGGTTGCCCTTTGCTCCCTCTCTAGTAGTGCTCGCCCCACCGCACTATTCATCTAACTGACAATATACTCTGCAATAAATGTATGATGTTGTAATCCTAGAATTAACTCTTAGTTGGCACTGTGTCAAATGCTTTTCTGAATCTCAAATACATGAATTCCATTGAATTTATCTATTGAGTTATGTCCTCAAAGATTGCAGGGTTTGGGCACATGACCTACCCTGAAACCCGTGCACGATACTATTGCATCTGTGTGTCATGATTTTTCTCCAAAGCTGATTCCAATCCGATGGAGGTATTCGAGGGTTGTGAGAATCACTTTATTTTCCCCTTCCTTGCTAAGGGGACTCCATCACAATTTTCTAGCGGCACGCTCTCATCCCTTCCTTGATTAAATTATTTAAATGACACACCATACCATGCTGTTGGGCATGTTAACTCCACA
>NW_008825271.1:5067056-5092206 GCF_000699105.1 Pygoscelis adeliae
ACTATTCTTTCCCCTCTATTTGAGCACATTAAGATCTTTGAGGTACTTTTTCACCTTCCGTGTGGTCTCTTTTCCTTCCCTGCCCTTACTATTAGCTCTGTCCTGTCATTCATCCCATGGTCAACATCATCACTAGCTTTACCGCAAATTAAGGTTAAAAATGCTTTCACTTGAGCCAGGAGAGATTATTTTTAACCTCTACCTCATTTTTCAGGGGTCCTACTTCTTTTCTTCCTTTTTATGAGCAAAGAATCTTTGGCAGTTTGCTGTAATTTTCTTAAGTCTATTCACCGACTTTTTGCAGTCCTTATACTTTGTCCCCTTTAAAACATAAACACTTCTTATTGGACAGTCCATGCCCTGTTTTCTTTGCCCTGGATAATCTTCGCTATCCAGACAGTTCCAGCTAATGTTCACATCTTTGGCTTGATACAATTCTAAACTTCCTCAGCATTCAGACTGCTGGGTCCCAATGTCTTCACCTCTATATTTATGAAAGTTTGCTCTCTGAAGTCAGTAATCCTAGAATTTAGCTTACATGACAGAGTAGGGAATATGATCAAAGCTGTTTTGGGTAGCGTAGCTATGTCAGTGTGATGTTCCACTTGAGCTAATATACTTTGAATCTGTTAGCTGGAGCAAAGCATGTGGCAGTACAGATTCAGATATTCAAATCAGCCCATTCAGAACTAATTTGGTTCTCTTTGCTGGCTAGATACTGTTGTGTAGACATAATTCTTAGTTGCAGACCTATTTCTTCCTTTTCTGAACAGTTGTGGTTTTTTTTTTATTTAAACAAAACTAACTTTTGATTACAGATACAAGCTTGTTTTCTACAGGCAAGTTTTCCATAGCATGTTAATTACTTATCAAAATAAAAATTAATATAGGTCACTTTTTGTCATTAACTGTGTGAATAAATGTGTTAGCTCTATATGTCCTAGCATGATTAGTAGTATCTGTTCACCAGCCGTGCATATATTATTATGGAGAAACATCCCAGCAGTACAATTACAGAAAATCCTATGTGTACATATGTACCTGTGTCTAAGCCAACCTTAAAGACTACAACAGGCTCTGTAACCAACCAAAACCAAAAGGAGCTCTTTGGCTACCTTCTCCCAAAGTGACAGTAATCCAAAACAGCTTTATTTTTGCTGTCCCTTCTCATTTCTTTACAGCTTACCACATTAGTAATGTACGGTGCTACCACCATCACCTTTTGCCTTTAGTTCTGCTCTCCCTGGACAGTACACTTTTTTTTTTTTTTGATACTCATGTTCTAATTGTAATTATTATACTTGATTTCACATCCTGCATGAGCAGTTGAAGTTTCACCATGCTGCAAAGTATCTTTTTAGGAAACATACAGGAACCTCAGTTGTGTCTGTCTAACCTCATTCAATATCATACCTGACCTTTCATCACCCACTGCATTATCTACCTGATCGCTATTCTTGGTGGTAAAACTTCTTTCTTACCGTAACAGAGTTACGGAATAATTTAGGTCAGAAAGGACCTCTTGAAGTCTATAATTCAACCTCCTGCTCAAAGCAGTGCGAGCTTCAAAGCTGTATCAATTTGATCAGGGACCTGTTCAGTTTTTCAAACCTCCAAATCTCTTGTCCATTCTCCTTGCCTCTGTGACTCCTTTCTCCCTTATCCCCTCCCCACTCGCCTGATTTTTCTCTTCCATGTAATAGAACCAGGCTTGAGAAATTATGCGTGTCCTCCCTGACCTTCTCTGCACTGTCTTCCCCTATCCTTTTCTCCTTCTTGACAGACCGGCAGAATTCTGGTGAAGGTCGTCTAGGCTGCAAGGTCTTGAAGACTCAACCTCTCATCACTATCCTTGATGGACTCTAGCAGACAGTTTCTTTTGTTGTGAGACCGCAGGTGAGCAAACGAAGCTTTTTTGTTCCTCAGAGGTTATTTCTCAGTGTCAGGTCTTTAGCATGTAATTCTGTCCCTGGCAGGCAGCACACCACTGTCTTCTGGACTAGCTGAGCTGGCAGGCACTCAGTTCTTCTTTAATGGAGATCTGCTCCACGTCTGTATGTATCTTTGCTCTTTCTTTCAACTGCGGTTTATCCCATCTTCTCTTCTCTGTCATAGACTCACATATCACCCTCTTTGTTCATTGCTGAGACTCACAACATCTCTGCTTAGGAGAAACACGCAGTAGACAAATGTACACACATTTCAGAAGCATGTAATCAGCAGTCACTGGAAGGATTTTGCTCAGATTATTCATATTGAATTTCTCTCTTAGGAAGAATACCCCAAAATCTGTCTTTTTTATTATTTATTTGAGGGAGGTTTTTGGTAAATTAAGCAGTGGGTGATGGGTTCGATGGTGTTCTAGGAGTCCCCACTATTGCCACAAAGCATCGCTGATTCTGTCATGGGGTACAATACCAGGCACTTTTGTTTACACCCATGAGCATTATCGTTGCTACAAAACAAAAGAGCTGTAACAAAGGACTAGCAGCTCTACGCTCCCCAAAGCACTACCTAGCAGTCTTGATTATCACAAGATCTTCCTAAGCAGCTAATATCTCAAGCAGGCGGATGAACTGGACGTGCCTTTTACTCAGTCTCATGTTTTAAAATTCAATTATCAAGATGTCCTCTTTGCTTTGTCATTTCATTTTTACACTACTTGCAGTAATCAAATTTCCTTGTTGCTTTTTGTTTCTATGGTATAAACATCACTACTTAACTCAATTTAAGTCACAAAATACCTCATTAAACCCCATCCAGAAACTGTTGGTAAGAGAAGGCTTGTGTTACTAAACCCTCATTTATTTCTAATTATAATGATGGAACA
This sequence comes from Pygoscelis adeliae, assembly GCF_000699105.1. Classification (NCBI taxonomy): domain Eukaryota; kingdom Metazoa; phylum Chordata; class Aves; order Sphenisciformes; family Spheniscidae; genus Pygoscelis; species Pygoscelis adeliae. The sequence continues at coordinate 5,069,887 of NW_008825271.1, forward strand.
TACCACATTCTTTTAATAAGAAACATTCACATCTTGGCTTCACACCTTAACTGGTGAGGGATCAGAATCCCCAATTTTCAGCTATTAAAACTAAGTTACAAGAAACATATGAGGGATGAAAATGGTGGACACTGGAACATTTTAGCTAGATATGGAAAAAGTCTGGAGGAAAAGTGGGTGAGTTCAAACATATCACTGATCAAGCACAGTTTATGATATCCAGCAACAAAGTTATATGTAGTTTTCTGCAATTCTGCTGCCAGAGAACAGAGAAGGCTGCTGAAACTTACCAATCTCTAGACCCAGTGAATGTGTGATCAGCCAATGGCATAAGATGCTCCATTAGTGTGACAGAAGCCAAAATTCAAAGTGCAAAAGCTATATGACTGTGGAGTTCAGCTTAAAATTGAAAAAACATATGCACCTCTCAAAAAAACCCACAGAACCCCCCAAAACCCAAACAAACCCAAAAAAACCAACAACCACTCAACAACCCACTCAACAAACCCCAAACTCTTCCTGGCTACCTTAATGTTAACAGTTATTAGGATCATTTTGAAGACTAATTCTACCCAGCACTTGACCTCAGGTGAAGTGCTTACAAGACAAAGACAAGTAGAGAAATCCCTGTCCGAAGGCATGATTATTCTGTGCGTTCAGAGCAAAGCAGGCAGCAGACTGTAGTTTACATAAAAGTAGAACAAGGAAACAGTAAGTGACCTTTCCCTTGCAGACCTTCTCAGACTTCTCTAAAAGTCACTCCAAAATAGGCATATAAAGCAAGGCTTGCATCAATCACCATGAAGCATAGAGCAACCTCCCCTCCAAATCCCCCCCGCCCCACCCCATGCTGGTACTACTCTTTTCCAGGCTCTTGATTTCCCTTCTTCTAATACTCCTTCCTGCTGGTTTACAGCCCCGCATGCCGGGGAGCCAGCTCTCTGCTGCCAGTGACTCTTGTTACAGTACCAGGGAGGCACACATGTTGTCCATTTCTTCCAGGTGCATTTTTTATTCAAGTCCCACTGAAATCAGTGGAAGAAGTCTTGGGGTGTTGGATCAGAACCCAGTATTTTCAAGCCTTTTGAAATTAAATTAACCCTACAGTTTGTTAAAAGGGAGATGCTGGAAATTAGTCTACACCCAGCTAGACGGGGCTTGAGACAGGAATTTCTGAGGTCAACACAAGCAGGCTTGACTCGCTACTCATTTCTTTTGGTTATGGCACCAGCAACACCGTTTTAGAAACTCTTCTGTATTTCCCATTTGAAAGTTTTCAACGAAATGCTGTAGGCATATATAAGTAACAGCAAGGTATTCCTCCAGGTTGGGCTAGTGAGTCGGCATCATCTAGCACCATTCATTCTCAAATGCCACCTTTATGTAACAGCTACTGTTGGCTGACCAGATCTCACAATCAACAGCTCAACTTCCATTTTCTGAGAGCTTTTCGTAGGCAATTAACATGCAGTTTTAGGGAAGGTAACCAGGATTGTCTTCAATATGCTAAGCTTTAAAAAAAAGTGTTAAACATAAGATTATTTTCAAGTGGATAAGGTGACATGGCTGACAGTTTTAAATGTAGTTTGCAGTGTGGCAATCCTTTGTTTTGAACATAATAGTCAAGAAATTTGAGTTTTCTAATTGTAATGAGATTTTCAAGTGACATTTTGAATACCATGGTGGATCACTTCAGTCCTTTACCATGATATCTGCATTTTCAGGCTTGTGGTTTGGCATCTAATGCTTCATCTGGCATAGGACTTGTTTGGGTCAGTCAAACATTTATACAGTAACGGGGCAGCAATTTTTTATTTTTGTGACTATCATCAGCTAAAGGATTCGGTATTTTCTACATTGCTCAAGTAACTCTACATGTCAAGAAACAGAACCATTTCACAATTCTAGCCTATCCTGATGCCTCTCTCTATTCCTTACAGATGCTCTTCCATTACGTTTTATATATTTTAGAAAAAAAAGCATCTGACATTTTACGAGGAATAGCCCTAGCAGCAATGTAAAGTACAAGTCTAAACCAGAAAGTTTTAGATCCTCAATTTTCCTTTCTATAAGGCTCCTTTTCTTTTGCTTAGGCATCCACATTTTTTCCAACATTTTAAAAATGCTGTATGTATTTATGGTGGAATTTTCAAAGCCACCAAGAGGATTTGGATGCCAGACTGCAGCTCTTTTTAATGAGATCTGAACATCCAAATCCATACACAGATTGAATATACATTAGGCTTTGTATATGTGCTAGTGAACAGCTAGCAGAGCTAGCAGCTATGCAACACCCAAAAGTATACTCAATGTGATTCTGCAACACCTTAGGTATTCCAACCAGATCATCGACAGTGAACTAAGCCATGTATCGCCATAGTGAGTTGGTTCTGTTGTGCCAGATACTAAAAGCAAGAAGCTGCAAATCCATTTTGCTTGCAAAGTAAGCCAAATTCTAAATATAAACCTCCCACCACAGTATATTCAATTACAAAGTTGCAACTGCCTCCTATTCCAATTAGTGTTTTTACAGGATTTTAGGGAACACTGCCCTCCATGCTCAGCAAACTGGTGCCAGTTTCCTCTCTGCACGGATTCCCCTGTGCCCTTCACTCCCAGGGGCCGGTTTCCAAGGAGCGATGTAGTCAGCACACGTTGGGAGGAGGTCTAATCTCAATGGCCCTGCACACCTACGATGCTCAACTGGATTGCCAATTGACCTTTGACTCCATGAGCTGTAGAAGCATAAAGGGCACAATCGTCAGTCTGGTGCTAGCTGATGTTCTAGTAACATTTTTTTGTCAGGGCAGCATTTTTTGGCTTATAGGTCTCCCAAGGAGAAGATTTAAACATAGTTCTTCAGGAAGCTACATGTCAGTTAAAGAAAACAAGTGACATACAGCACAGAGAATTGATGGCAACCAAAGATAAATGATAGTAGGAATTGGCAGTGCAATAGACTTAGCAACAAGGGTTCATTTTTATCAGAACTATTTTTATCTAAAGCTGATTTAGTAACAATTCCTGTCTTCAGCTGAAGATAAAATACAAACTAAATATGGACTTGTGTAAGTAATTAGTGTTTTTAGTATCATTTTAGAAAATAGGTATATATATTTTTATAATCTGTAAATGATGGATTCCCTGAAAATATAAAGGTTTTTCCTCTTTGCACAGGAATCTGCTTGAACGTCAATTTAATGATTACTACTGGTAGATGGAATTTTGATATCCATTTGGTAGTGATTTACACCAGTGTTTTCAAGGCTGCCAACAAGCAAATCCAGAAGGCAGGCAGCCAAAATTCCAGAAGAGACAACTGTCTTTTATTTTATAGCTTATGCATTTTGAGCTTAATACGATTTTCCATTAACAAGTTCTGTACCTTCTCCAAAGTGCTAAAACTGGTGTGCAGAATTGCAAAGTAACACAGCCTCTTCGAGGCAAGCTAATATTAAACTCATGGTAAATTACAGAAGTTATACTGTTTACTTAAGGAAAAAAACAGTAAGGTTAAAAGAAATACACATGATTTATTGCAGACACTTGTTTCAACGGTCGCATTTTTAAGCTTGACTAACAATATATCAGCTAAGTGTTGTTTCCCATTTGATACTGAATGAGCAAATACGTAAGAAACAAGGAAAAGATTGCTGTAACACAAGAGGAGCACAAAGCATGCATTGGTTATTTCGTGCACTTGATAAATAGGAAGCAAGTAATATCTAATCTTTTCAGAAAGGCATCGAAAACAAGCTGCATTTGAAGGAGCAAAAAGGGCAAAAACAGAAACAGGGTTTTCTCACTTCTCAAGCAGAACTATAGGAAGTGGGCACAGATTAGCACAGTGAGGTCCAAATCTTGTGCTAAATATGATGACTGAATGCTTTCTAATGATTTCTAATGCTAATAGTATGCCATTTGCAACAGTAATATTAGTGAAGAAAAAGCTACTCATCCATTAGCCTAGACTCTATACATGAAATGAGGCCCTAGCTACCACTTCATATCCATCAATGTGAAAGATAAACACAGTTTTGCTGTGTAAAGCATTTATTCTTCCACCGATCACCCATTGGAAAGATGACCCCTATCAGGACAGCACGTGCTCATTGCTCCTCAGAGCAATAGCTGCCACTTGATCATGACTACCTGAACCTGAAATCAGATTAGCTAAGTTGTTGACTACATAGAAAAGGTAGTTCTGTGTGCCACGTGTGCCTCCTGAAACTGTAACTGCACAGAACTGAACACCACAAAGAACCCCTCTCATTCTATTAGAAATTACAAGTTAAGACATATAAGTCAAAACCGAACAGGCTGTAGATAGCGTAATGTTAACAGGTGGAGAATAATACTCATTCTGAAATAATGGCCTAAACTGATACTCCATGTTCAGATATGAACTGGGAATGACTCCTCCCCTTTGCTTTCCTCTTCCTGGCACAGGTTTTTGTCTGACTATAAAACTTATCATCCTGTCTCCTTTCTTAGTAACATTTGTCTATCCTGATGAATTCCTAAGCTATGTCTCATTTCATACTCCATGGCAGTACAAAGAACAAATGCCAGCTTTAAAAGACGCACTCTTGCACAGCAGCATGGATCCTCTTGCATGGTAGTACAGTGCAGGTGTAGCCTTAGAAACAGGATCTTATTCAAAGCAGGTTATGAGCCCACGGGTGGCAAATCTTGATGTGCATGACTGAGGAAACGACAAAAGCCACTGCTCACGTGATGCTGATCCCACAAGATCACTCAGTCTAAACGCACTGTATGCCTTTCCTCCACCTGTTATAACCTGTACAATATATACCTCTGTACATATCCAACTTGTAACAAATTCTCTGGCACCAATTAGACCCTTCCCTATAGCCCAGTTTCAATACACATGATGCAAAAGACTTTTAAATACACACTGAAGAGAAACCAGAGTTACTCTAGATGTATTTTCTCTAGATGTGTTTTTTATTGATCTGATACAATATACAAGCATACACAGCACTATAGGCATGCGTATGTGTCTGGATATACATACACACACAAAATGCCATATGTATGATACATACAACAGACAAGGCCAGATTATCTGGTCTTGCAGAGATATGCCCAGCACAGGACCAAAGCCCAGGGTGGAGGCATACAAGCCCTTCAGAACAGTAACACTGTCCATCCCTACAGCTCTACAGCTGCCTGGGGACCAGGACAGCTTCTGTAATAGGACAGAAAGACAATAGGTATCTATTTTAGATGTAGTAATAGAGAAGATGGTTGCTTTTATCTTACCACTAGTTATTCTGTTTTCCAAGGGTGATCTGTTATTACTCAGATAATCATGACTCGCTGGCTTTACACCAGGAGAGAAACGAAAGGTGCACAGAAACTGCTACGTGGGATTCCACAGCACAAAGATAGCTAATAAAGCCTGTCGGGGAGCCATGGCAGATGATGAATCTGCACCCGGACCAACAGGTTGTTGGGACCCAGGGGCTGAGATGTGGGAAGTCTGGGCAAACACTCGAGAAAGAGCTCAACAGGAATCTTTGCTTTATTCTTTGGCCACCTCCAAACCTGTCATACTTACACATTCCTCTAGTACCCTCTTCTAATACCACCACAGAAGTGGTCAGAACCCACCAGCATGCTAATAAAGTTTTTCCACAGTAAAGAATTACTACCATTTATTTGTTATTGACATATTTTATGAGAAAAACAGTAAAATCCATCAAGCTGGTTATCAGGCAACTGGCTGTGTGATTTACATAGGAAACCACAGTTGTTGGGAGCTGAAAGAAGAGAAGCCTCATGGCCTTACAGTGTATTCTGGGAAGAACAAAATGCATAATTACCAAGTTTGTGGCTATTTTATATTTTAACTTTTTCAGCTCATGAAAACAGAAAGAATATTGGTGATATAGCTCTGACAGGCACATTTTGCTTGTTAAACAATAACAAAATACATTTTAAGCCCTATTTTTTAACCATAAACTACTGTCAGTTAATAACCTAGACCTGAATTTCATCCTCTGCTGCAAGTTCATGGCTTGGATCAATAACACATGTTCCTATCATTCTCCCATCAGACATTACTGGAGAAGCAGTAGGCGTCTGCATGGTAAGTAAAGAGAGAGAAGGAGAAAAACTGGGGGTCATGGTTGGTGGAGGGTATCCAAGATTATGGATAAGGGGAGAACGAGGGTATTTTTTAAATGCTTGCCCTGATATTATATTCGGCATTCGTGGTGGCACTGTCCTTATGCCAGGCTGAGCTACTGATGTTATCAAGGGAGGAGGGAAAACAAGAGATTTCTTCTCCTTAGGGAAGCTATGAATGTGTATGTTTTCATCTTTCAGTTTTGCAATATCATTAAACACTGAGGCAAGAGGTTGAAATCTGGGTTCCCAGCTGAGCACGTAATCCCAGTTATAACCACCTCCAAGATCCTCATCAGAGGTGCCAAGAATTGCAAGTGAATCATACCCAGAGTCCTGCCTATCTGACATCAAGACATATTCTCTTGTGAGGTCTGTCATTATGTCTTTCTCTTTTATTCCAATTTTCTTAAGTGTCTGAGACAGCATTTTGTTATGTGCATAGGCTGTGTCACAGGCTTCTTCTCCACCTTCTCCTTTAATGGCCTGCATGCTCTCCATGCTTTGCGTGGTAGCCATGACATCTGTTTCTCCAGACTGACAGGAGAGCTGATCAGACTCTCTTGGGATCCCTGAATCTGGCACCCGTGAGCTGCGCTCGCTCAGCACCAAGCTGGCACTCTTTCTGCAAGGATGCTCATTGATCCTTTTGATTTCCTCGTCCTCTGCAGTTTCTCCTTCAGCAGAACCGTGGCCACTGGAGTCTGAATGCCTGCAGGGGACACCATCATCCTTCCCCTCTCCAATTCCTGCTAAGCTCAGCCATTCTGCTATGGCACCCATGGGAAGCATACTGCTCTGAGTACTTTGGATTTTCTGGCAGTCTTTATCTTCGTTGGCTGAATTCACATCAGTAGCTGAGGAGGATACTGCTTCTTTTTTCACACAAGAGTTCATCAGATCTTTCCGCTTATGTCTCAGAATAAGTGCAATAAGACTGACCGCAAGCAGTAAGAACACTATCAAGGAGACTGAAACGCTAATGGTCAGGCTGTATGCTGACACTATGGGATAACTCTCAGGAGAATTGGAAACATTTACCAAAACAGTGCATACCGTGAACTTTGACTCAATTTTGGGGCTATGAGCTCTTACCAACAATTTCAGGGTGTCATCATTCCTTTTGCTGCCATTTTTCTTTCTGTGAACAGTCTGAGTCAAATAAATACTACCACTGGTTTGATTTACAGAAAAGAATGGAGAAGTTTTTAGCAGGGAGTAATGAACAACTCCGTCCAGTCCACCATCGCTGTCTGATGCTGTCACTCTGCCAAGCAACTGGCCTGCTTCGTTCTTCTCAGGGAGATTAAAGAAATACTGTTCTTGTGTAAACACTGGGTCAAATTCATCTCTCCCCTCAATATCTACCTGAACTGTAATGGTGGCCAGTGAGTCACCTTTGTCTTTTGCTTGGATTATGAGACAGTACCTATTCTGACTTTCATAGTCAAACATTTGCTTTGTATGAATATGTCCTGTCAAAGGATCAATGAAGAACATGTCATGGTCTCTAGGAGCTTCACGGTGAGCCAAACACGAAGACTGGATGGAGTAGGTAAGGTGGCCATAGGAGCCTTTATCAAAATCCAGTGCATTAACAGCACACACAAAAGAAAAGGTAGGCAGATTTTCACTGACAGTGCAGCTCAGGCTGGGAAACAAAAATAGTGGGGCATAATCATTATCATCTAGGACGCTAACAAGAACAACAGAAAAAGCCACATTTTTTACATCAGCTCCTCCATCTGTGGCTTGGATGATCAAAGTGAATTTCATGGTATCCTCATAATCCAGCATTTTCATCAAATCCACTGCTCCCGTTTTCTCATCCAAGCGAAAATGTCCCCTGTCATTTCCAGAGATCATAGCATAAGTGATCTCTGCGTTAGTGCCTGCATCACAGTCATTTGCTGAAACTTCGGTGATGTGACTACCTACAGGGATGCTTTCTTTGATATGAATATGGTACTCCAGGCTGCTAAATACTGGAGGATTATCATTAACATCCAGTACAGTTATTAGCACGGTAGCAGTTGAATTCAAGGAGGGCGTTCCACGATCAGACGCAAGGAGGACCAAACAGTGAGAAGAAGCCGTTTCCCTGTTGAGAATATTGCTCAAAACAAGATTGCCAACAAGCTTGTAGGATGTTTCTGACTCCACGACACTTGTTTCCACAGAGAATAAATTGTCAGAATTCCCATCAATAATAGAGTATTCAACATACGTGTTTTCATGTGTCCAATCATAGTCGACGGCTGAAAATGTGAGGACACTTTCTCCAACCAAGGCATCCTCGCTCACGCTGAGATTGTACAGCACCCTTGTGAACTGAGGGGCATAGTTATTTACATCTTCTACGTGCACCTCTACGGAGGTAACTGCACTCAGAGCAGGACTGCCACTGTCCATGGCCTCTATCAGGAGCTGGATAATGGGAATCTTTTCCAGCTGTGTCACTGGTCCTGTAGCAAACACTGAACCTGAAAATAAAACAGAATTAATAAAACCCCACACTCACTAAGGCAAGTAAATGTGATTCCAAAAGCTGAATCGAATCAGTCATATTTGAAAATTATTCAAATGTAATGGCTGCACACCCCATAGTAACTCTAAGAAATCAGAGCTAATGCTGCAAAGTCTACCCACAATGATGCAGTATCAAATACACACACTGCATTTAGACTAGCAAAAATTTCTCTTCCTCATAACAGGCTGAACATGCCAACTGCAGAAAATAAAAGGCAAAATAAAGCTAAGGAAATATAGGCTCCTTATTAGACGTGGCTATGCTGTGCAAGTTCATTACTGAAGGTCGTTAGTTCTCCCATTTTGCTTGCAATCCAGTAACAGCATTATAGGCATGTTTGTTATTTAGATAGGTTTGCCAGTAAGTTATATAAGCATGTCTCATTTAAATTGCCTATCTAAACATGGGGGTTGGACTAGATGATCTTTAAAAGTCCCTTCCATCCCAAACCATTCTATGTTCATAAGCCATCTACTTCTACTTTACTCTTCACACAGCTAAGCACCACAGAGACAATGCCGTGTGACAATTTTCTGACCACAGTTAAAAACAACCATTAGCCAAAGATAAAGACAGGTTGGTGAATAGAGTAACTAATGGGTAAAACAGAAAACAGCTTTAACTGGGTAAGAGATTCGTATTTTCAGTGTTTGTAGTTACCATCACCAAACACACACTGCATTCAAAAATTCACCTCATGTAAACACCTGGAAACCACAAATAAGTGATAAGAACTTGCTCACTGAACAACAGTTGCATATCATTTTGCAGTATCTAGTAATCTGTGAAGCTGATATTACCAAGTTATTTAGATAGGTTTGCCAGTAAGTTATATAAGCATGTCTCATTTAAATTGCCTATCTAAACATGGGGGTTGGACTAGATGATCTTTAAAAGTCCCTTCCATCCCAAACCATTCTATGTTCATAAGCCATCTACTTCTACTTTACTCTTCACACAGCTAAGCACCACAGAGACAATGCCGTGTGACAATTTTCTGACCACAGTTAAAAACAACCATTAGCCAAAGATAAAGACAGGTTGGTGAATAGAGTAACTAATGGGTAAAACAGAAAACAGCTTTAACTGGGTAAGAGATTCGTATTTTCAGTGTTTGTAGTTACCATCACCAAACACACACTGCATTCAAAAATTCACCTCATGTAAACACCTGGAAACCACAAATAAGTGATAAGAACTTGCTCACTGAACAACAGTTGCATATCATTTTGCAGTATCTAGTAATCTGTGAAGCTGATATTACCAAAAACAGTATGTACACATGCATACAGAGACACGCACACAGAGTTTTCTACCTCCCAGACTGTTACAATGTTAGGCCAGAACATTTAAAACGGTCTCAACTATTGAAGAAAATTTCATACTTTGGAGAGAACATTCTCAGTTTAGAAAACTTTTAAATTCCATTTAGGATTATAGGATAACATAAGCTCTCTAAAGAAGCAATCTTAAAAACATACTGCCCAAGCTGTAGAGAAGCTCCATTATGATAGGTTCAACTTATACTGAAAAATAGTAAGTATGAGCTTAAATTGAATGAAACCTAATACATGAGCTGAAATGTCATGAAACAATGCAAAACGTACAGCAACTTTTCTATTAAGTCACGTCAGAGGAATAGCACCTATAGGATGTTGTGACCAGCTGCCTCGTGCACGGTTCAGGGACAAACTGAGAACTCTAGTCTTTGATGCTATCAGTTCTTCAGCGATAATGGCAGATTTAGCCAAAACATATGGTGGACTTTAGTCACCAAAGATTTCCAGAACTCAAGTGATCACTGGCAACAGGTGAGGAAGTGCAATATGACTCTTCAATTTACACTGAAAAAGCCGAAATAATAAACGATGCTTACAGACTCACCATTCTTACGATCAATGGCAAATCCCTCAGGGGAAGAGAGGATTTTGTAGGAAATCATTCCATTATGCTCCGAATCTCTATCCACAGCAGAGACTGTCAGAACAGTGGCATCCATAGAAATGAGCTCTGGCAAGCTCACCTGACATATAAAGCAAAATTACAGTTTTGATAGAGCTTAATAAAAGATTTTTAACATAAAAAAGCATTTTCCTTCATTTGATCTTATTAGAAAAAACCAAACACGGTTCCTAGCTTTGGAAAAAGTTTCACCTACCCATTTTCTTCTGGGACAAAACTATAAAGAGTTGAGATATTGAAAACGATGCATACAATACAGCCAAAATCTATACTAAACTTTAAGCAGTAGTAAAATCCATCTAGTTCTAGTTCATTATGACAACGAGTTCAGTGAATCACTGAATGTCTTTTTTCAATAGTACACTAATGGAAGGATACTTACAACTGCAACTAAAATAGGCTTTTCTCCCTGCTTTCAGAAACACCTTGATTTTTGTACAGGGAATACAGTCTGCAGTCCCCATCTGGAGTATATGATTGACCATTAAAAAAAACTAACACAGGTGCCCTGAAAATTCCAGCACCAGAGCACTTAATCATCACTGGATTATTCCTAGAACTTAGTTTTCCAAAACGCTCCCTTTTTTCTTCATATGATCTAGGAAACCAAGAAAGTCCTTTCCCTTCTTAAGAGCTTCCATTATTTGAAGTCCAGATACAGTATTTTTGTGACCAAAGTTTCCTTCCACCTTATAAATCCAATTTCAAATAAACAGTATGATACAGCAGCTACCTTTGTCATAACTTCAAGTGTTAGTTTAAATCATTTTAACAGAGGGATTATATGTATATAATAGCCATATATATATATGAAACTATATATGAAAAGTATAAATATGAAAACACTTGAAAGGACAATAAAAAAGTAAAAATTACAGGATTATGAATAGGGAATTATACCTATCATTGACCGAAAAGAAGCAGTGTATCTTACTGTCCAAGCAACACATCAAAACATCAGGATTGTGGAGAGAGAAGCTCAGCTGTTTACATTAGCATACTCAATAGAGCTATGCTGTTTTGCATCAGTTAATAACCCTGTCTGTAATGTCTGCTCTGACCTACAAAAAAATTCCTAGCACTTGCACAAGCAAGTACTTGCCTAAACTATTCTCCAAAATCAAATACATACGAGGGTTGAGGAAAACTTAAGGCAAGGTCTAAAAATCACTTGAATATTAATAGTGCTTTTTTTTTTTTTTCAGAATTTAAACTTATGAGTTTAAGTGGGTAATTTACACAAATCCTGACAACTCAGGCACCTGAAAGTTTCACAGGTGCCTACAGTCTGTCCCATAGTTATCTAAGTGACTAAATTGTTGTGCCTGCACACGCTCAGAAGTTGTTACTAAGCCAAATGTTTAGACTTATTTCTTGACTAAATCTGTCTGAGATTTATAAATGAAGCATTATTAAATCCAAGCCTTCTGTGATGCCTCATATTTTTGGCTCTGAGCACATCCACCACACACAAAAAGCACCAAGTCAAGCAAACAGCTCAGTTCACAGGATTGCAGAACGGCTGAGGTTGGCAGGCACCTTTGCAGGTCGTCTTGTCCAACCCTTGCTCAGAGCAGGGTCACCTAGAGCAGGGTGCCCATGACTGTGTATAGCTGAGTTTTGAATATCTCCAGGGATAGAGACTCCACAACTGCTCTGGGCAACTTGTGCCAGTGCTCAGTCACTGTTAGAGTTTTTAAAAAAAGTTTTTCCTGATGTTTAAACGGAATTTCCTGTATTTCTGTTTGTGCCCACTGCCTCTTGCCCTGTCACTGGACACCACAGAGGAGAGTCTGGCTCTGTCTTCTCTACTTGCCCCACCAGTATTTACAGACATTGGTAAGATCCTCCCTCAGCCTTCTCTTCTCCAGGCTAAACGATCCATGATCTAGGCTCTCTTGGGCCTCAGCCCAAGCCCAACAGCCTAGACCCACACAAACAAGTCCTAAGGAAACAACTCTGGCAGCCTCACCTTTCCTGTGGCAGCCTTATTGCAGCCTAACTTCACCTGGAGCTCCAGGCTTTGTCTCTCTCCCATCCCTAATCCTAACTCCAAGCCATTACATGTGCTGAGCCTTAGCCCAAGCCCCTCAGCCTCAGGGCTGATGACGTCAGGGCAAAACCCTTTTAGCAGCCTACCCTTGAGAGCCTTGTATGATAGATGCTCCAATTCCTTTAATCATCTCAGTGGCCTGTAGTTGTCCATAGTCGCTAAAACAGCTTTGTTTTAAAACACTGTTGGACAACCTGACTTCTGCAACACTCTAGCAATTTAAATGCTTGTCCAGAAGTCCAAAAGCTGAGCTCTGTATCCTCCTCAGTCTAGTAGGGGATGCTGGGGAGGTCAAAACTCATATCCCTCACTCCCTAGATGAGAACCATTGCTGTAAGGCAGGGTTACACATTACAAACCATGTGTGCATAACCTACCACAGGGGCATTTGCTACACCTCTGTGGAGCCATGTAACTGCAAGTGAAAAAATTCATGCCATAGTAACGGGCCCAGAATAAATGTACCAACTTGTTTACCATTCTCTCAGAAGAAGGAAGTTCTGAACACTGGACCCTGCTCCCCAAACTGGTTTGGATTATATCCAGTAACTCCTAGTGATGAATGCATGGTGTATGGAGTACAGCTAGCATTCACACCACTTTCCTTCTGAAGTCAGAAACCACAAACATGAAAACTAAACAATTCCCTCAGTCTTTTTAGCAGAATTCCTAGGAAGGGGCCGGGGTTTCCCAGAAGAGCTCTGCTGTGTTTCTGCTCAGTAATAGTTTGCAGAGACCTTTCCTTCTCAGTGTTCAAATGCATTTTTAAGACAAATATAAACAAACACTCCTACTATTTATCTTCATATATGGAAAGACATCACGTTTGTTGTCCATTTGCCATGTTCCCACCTGATATGAATCCTGAGTAAACACTGGTGGGTTATCATTGATGTCCAAAACAAGGATGGTGAGTTCTGCTTCTGTTTGATGTACAGAATCTGAAACTATGAGTCTCAGCTTATACACAGCAGTTTCTTCAAAATCTAATGGTTCCACCACTGTGACTACACCAGTGTGTTGATCGATGGCAAATTTCATTCCAGGACTATTATCATAAATAAAACCAAACTGAAGTGCTGGCCTGGAGTCCACATCACTTGCTGACACCTGAGTCACTATAAAACCAGGCAGGGCATCTGAAACAATAATTTTCAGAGTAAGTCATAGCTAAAAGATGATGTTACAATTTCTGAAGATTTTGCCAATTTTGTAATATTGAATCTTAGATATATGTAATCTTTCTGTATTAGCTTTTGGTGTATTTTGACTTTGTGTTTTAGAATAAGAGCAATATCCAGAAATGCTATGGAAACAGTACTGGATTTCTTCAAATGCATCTGCTTTATCCCAATTTTAATTTGGGTTTTCTTTAGACTTTCCCAGATTCAGTGTAGCCATAACTGTTTCTTCACCAGCAACAGGAACTTCCATGGTTTTCCACATGCATTTAGGTGACATGAATTTATTGAACAGTGTCAAACTTCCACAACAATATTTAACTGAGGCATCAGAGTCCCCTGGTCTTTGTAGAGCCAGCAACTGCAATTCTGAAGCTTGTCCAGAGGAGGAGAAAAGCCACTAGAGAGACACGAGACATGCAGCCAGACCTACGTGGCACAAAAGTCTTAAGAGCTCAAGGTGTATTCCTATGAGATTGAGGAACTGGATACAGACAGCTTTTGTCATTTGCCAAATTGACAGTACCAGGGATTTCAAACTGAACCTACAAGTGATCATCTAACAAAGCCTGGAGCTAACAGAAACTAAACCATTCCCCATTTGCATGCCTGGGGTATTAAGCCTCAAACATGCGGTGTGATGTCCTAAAGCAAATGTTCTTAAACAGAATACAAAAACCTAAATAAGTAGCCAGTAGTTTACAGCTGCTGTGCATCCATGACTCCCGTACTTGTCATTACCAGTGGGAGCTAAATTTAGGAAAGGCTAAAAAAATATCACTAGAAACACAGCCTTGATATCTTTTGTTAACAGGAGTACCGGAATTTCAGCACCTAAATCTTTATAAATGTTCGGCTGTATATCTTAATGCATTACATATATGATGCCTGTATTTGAAAATGCTGGGCTTAAGATTCAAGGTCTGCAATGTTGAACTTATGTCACACAATATACCAGATGTATGCTGGGATTAGAACTCAGGAGGTCCTGGGTCCTCCTCTTCATGATCATCAACTGGATCAAGCTATAGAGCATTTTAAAGCTTCATTCAAATTTACAGAAATTATTTCTTTCATCACAATGAAGTTAAAAATGTCTCATTTCTAGCAATGCTTTTTTAACTTTTAACACCAAGTATTTTTATTGGAGAAAAGCAGAAATTGAAGACATCTGAAGAATATGACACTGCAGTCCAAAATGAACAGATTACAGATGTATTTCTGTAGCATTTGTTTTCCTCTTTCTGAATTGCCTATGGTTTTGCTCCAAACTATTCTTAAACACAATGTCTAAAGATTAAGAATAATGCCCCTGAGAACAAAAGCAGATCACAATTTACTTTGATATTTCAGTATTAATATGATCCATTATCCTTTTTACTAGAGTCACTTGGTTACACAAATCACCAAAAGCATTATTGTTGTTTGACAAATCCCAGTCTTAATAAAACTTAGCTGTACCATCACACTTACTTTCTGGGACCTCCACTTCACCTAGTGGTTGGACAACTGGAGCATTGTCATTAACATCTAACACTTGTATCTTCACAATACTTGTAGCAGAAAGTCTGGGGTTTCCTTTATCAGCAGCTTGTACAACCAACCTACAATTAAAGGAAGCAATAATTGTCACTACTGGTCAGAAATCGCAGAATTATCCACCAATGTTATAAGCAGGGGAAAAATTACAAATGAAAAGATTAGCCCTTTCTGCTCCTCCTTGCAACTCTTAAATTCCATCTTTCTTTCTGTAATGTTGGCTGTCTGGAGTTTTATTTTTTGTGTCTTGCAGGAAAAATGTCCAGGAGAATCTAGGTGGCAAAAACGTAACAAAATCATACAAAGAAAAGGAAGTATTCATTTGTATTCATTTCACCCAATTTCATACCAAATGTAGGTGGTTAAACAAGCTAGCAAGACTCTTTCAAATAAGATACATTTCTCCAGTTTGTAATTCAGAGCAGGAATTAAAACCTAAGTACTAAATTGTCCTTTGGAGGAACCTGCGTCTCCTCATTGTTTACAGAGGGACAACAGGAATGTGAAAATTGGGTAATATGAAAACATCCTAAGTAATATTCAGCCAAAATGTCTGCAGAGAGAGAATAGGCCCCCTATTATATTATAAATGTAAGTGATAAAGTGAAAAACCTGAATGCATGCACCATTTGACAGCGGCAAAGATCCCATTGATTTTAGTGGGACCAGAATCTCATTGTCAGATTAAGAGAGTTTGCCTGTAGGCTTGCATTTTATACCTGCATAAGGATGGGTAGTAGATTCTGTTAACAACCTTTTGATTTCCACAAACAGTGTAGCAAAGAAAATGGTAAGCAACGACCTGATAAACATGGATAAAAGGATGTTTACTCTCTGTGGGAACTAGCTTCTGAACAATAAAGATCAAATGTTTATGGTAAGCAAAGATTATTTGGAAGACTTCACCCCTCCCCAGTATTAAAAATTATCCAGAAGGGAATTCAAAATTAAATCTAACTCAACAGGTGCTCTAAAAAAAGGAACAGACAATAAAAAGAAAACATCGAGCTATGCGAAAGGATATACAAGTCAGAGCCTGGCATCTCAATTAAATGTTTTGTGTACTAACAGTTGTTTGCATGTCGCATCATATTTTCTGGGTCTCCCCACAGATCTTCCGAATGCTTTATTTCTCCCTCTTTCTTCTAAGTCACAGTTTCTGTTTGAAGTGTCAAATAGATACTACTTCACATGGTTCACATGACCATATGGAATACCAAGGCTGTAACTCAAGCTGTGGATTGCAGCACTTCCATTCCTGAACCGCACCAGCTCTGGTCTGGGTGTCCTTGTGGTTTCTGACGCCGACAGAACGTATAACTTGAATTGCAGGCTAGTATTCAATCGGTGACCATGTATAATTCCATATAGAAAGTGTATTTTTTCTAGAATGAATATGGGTAAGGTATACATATGGAAATATTTTACTAAAAATAATCACTTTCTAAAGTTTCAGGAAAAAACTCTCATAAAAACATCTCAGCCAAGGCATTAAAATTAAGGTTCTGTCAACACTTTCATTATAACTCCTATTATAAGGGACTTAAAACTTCTGGGGATGACAATGTTCAATTTAGATAAAATAAACAACTCCGTGCAAATTTGAAAGAACCAATGGTAACATTTTGAAATTAAACAGGAGAACAGTTTTGAAAGCTTCTTTTGCTATTCACTTTTCACCTAACAACGTACACATTAGTAACATATTAATAAAGAGAAGGAATATGAAGCTTCAGATTCCTCGATGCCCTGGTTTTGGCTGGGATAGAGTCAATTTTCTTCCCAGTAGCTGGTACAGTGCTGTGTGTTGGATTCAGGATGAGAATAATGTTGATAACACACTGATGTTTTAGTTGTTGCTAAGCAGTGCTCGCACTAGTCAAGGACTTTTCAGCTTCTCATGCCCTGCCAGCGAGAAGCTGGGAGGGGGCACAGCCAGGACAGCTGACCCAAACTGGCCAAAGGGACATTCCATACCATGTGATGTCACGCTCAGTCTATAAAGTGCGGGGAGTTGGCCAGGGGACGGTGACCGCTGCTCGGGAACTGGCTGGGCATCGGTCGGCGGGTGGTGAGCAATTGCATTGTGCATCACTTGCTTTGTACATTCTTTTATCGTCATTATTATTATTATTATTATTATTATTATTATTATTATTATTATTTTCCTTTCCTTTTCTGTCCTATTAAACTGTCTTTATCTCAATTCATGAATTTTACTTTTTTTTTCCCGACTCTCTCCCCCATCCCACTGAGAGGGGCAGTGAGCGAACAGCTGTGTGGTGTTTAGCTGCCTGCCAGGTTAAACCACAACACTCGAACAAACTGTCAATTTAAAATGCTAAATTCCAACACAAATACTGAAATAAATCAGGCTCCCAGTTAAAGACAGATGTAAGAATTATTATGCTTACATGTTCAATGCTTCATCAACAGTAAACATCCTTCCTTTGAAGGATTTATGCCAGGCATTCTTTTAAAGTACTAGTTACAAATAAAATGTATTATGGTATTTAAATGACTAAAAATCAAAAGTAATGTTTTTGATTCAGTGAAAAACAAACTCCAAATGAAGTGTTCTGTATATTAAGGTAAAACAAAGTATTTCCTTTAGGACACTATTATCAAATTACACTGATATTTAAAAAATAAATAAATAATATTCCGTTGATCTTTTTGATGTGGTTTTCTAGAAGTTACTCTGGTTCATAAGAATTCTGATTGAATGTTTAAAACTTTGAGGCCTCAGAGGATAGGAAAACTTGCAAATACTTTAACTGATGCCACAACCATATGGAAAAAAAAAAGGTAATCTCTACTGACACATACAAAGAAATCTACTTTTTGTAGAGATTGCAGTACATAAAAAAGGTGTATTAATGAATCTGCATACTCTTATTTTCTCTTCAACGCATGATTTATTTGCTTTCTAATTCCAATTATGGCATGACCTCTAAGAAAAATTGTCATGTGCACTTGATCATATTTACTCACAGTTTCTTAGAAAACAGGAAAAAAAATAATACTTAGTACAAGACAGCTTATAGATGGAAACAGCTTACAGAAGCATCTTTATCAGATTACAGAGAAGAAAATTTGAACTATATTCTAATTAAAGAACAGAACATGCCCTATTTCTTAGATTTGGTTTGAGTG
Source organism: Pygoscelis adeliae (assembly GCF_000699105.1). Taxonomy (NCBI): domain Eukaryota; kingdom Metazoa; phylum Chordata; class Aves; order Sphenisciformes; family Spheniscidae; genus Pygoscelis; species Pygoscelis adeliae. Next base: position 5,088,461 of record NW_008825271.1, read on the forward strand.
CTTTCTCTGTGTCTTTATGTATTTATAAAATTGGTTCCAGAGAGGGAATGGCTGTACAGTTCTTAAACTAAAATCCAGGAACTGTCATCATTCCTATACTGAATCATCACGCTCGCTTATATCAGTAAGCGTTGCCAATGATTAAAGAAGACTATATTTCTCCCCCTAAGTATGCAAGAATCCATGGTATAAATGGGCAGCTTTAGCGCTGTTCTCAATGCTGTCTGGCTTGCACCCAGGCTCTGTGGGTAATGGATATCAACAGAAAACTATAAAATACGTAACATGAGCAATCTCAAGTTAAAGTGAACAAAAAGAAGAATATATTTTTACAAGAACCTTGCATACAAACCTGTAAGATGAAGCGTTTTCATGATCTAGGACTGTATTAGTTGCTAAAATCCCTCGTGCTGAATCAATATGAAATGTTGCATCTTCATTACCAGATAAAATTGAGTATTCAGTTTCTCCATTCAGCCCACTGTCAAGGTCAGTGGCAAACACCTGTTTGGGAGCAAAACTGAGGCTTAATTCAAAATGGCAGAATGCGATTTCAGAAAGAAAAACCTTATACTACAGCCATCTATTTCTGGTTACTTTCCTTTCGACTGCACAGATTTAAGTGAATAATTGGTCACCAACATGAGTGTCACGTGAGGTCACAAAATCTGCTCATGAATTGCAATAGGATGCACATGAATTCTTTCCCTGGGTAATTTGAAATTCAGCTACATGAAGCGCTAGGGCTGAATGTGATCATTTTACAGTGCTTATATTACTATAAGGTTGCTGTTAGAATGCTGTCTCTGTTTAGTGCATAAAAATGCACTTTCCTGGGGGTCTGTGATGGGCCCTTAAAGTATTACTGCTATACAAATAGACAAAGGATAACATAATTAAATTATTAAGTTTTCAGAGCTTTCATGGAATAGTTTATTAATTACTTTTTAAAATACAAACCAGAAAATGTAGAAAGGGCAGAGGCAAGCTATAAAACCAACAGAATAAATAACATTCACGAGCAGTGAACAGGTTTCTCAGACTCCTCTGACTCTTTGAAGAGTCGTCTTTGTATTTTTCTGGTTGCTGAACAAGCATTATAATGAGTATGGGATCCAAACCATAGCAGAGGCAACCAGTCACGTTGAATAAAGGAAACATAATAGAATGCATTCTGTCATAAAATTTTGACTACACATCTGGGTTGACTGCCTTTTGATTTTTCTCCATTCCTGAACATATGTTTCTCTAAATACAACGTCTATCAGTTTCTAATCACTTTGCCCTGGAGGCATTTGTAGCTTTCCATTTATTTATTCTCTAGAGGAGGAATATCTTTAGTACCTAACATGACCCTCACTGTGACCTGACTTGCAATGCAGGAACATGTACTGAGGAAATTATGTGTTCTTCTAGTCCAACTGATGTCTTCTTTTGCTCTAACATAGCCAGCTGGAAACACTTTTGGAGAATGGATCCATTCAGAGGAAGAAGTGTTTGCACATTTAAATTGAGACAAGCTGCTCTTTAGGCATCAGATTTTAAATTGAACACTTGGGTTTGACTCTACTAGTCTGATGAGTTGAAAGTATTCTTTTTATTGCTATAGGCTTTTCAGTAGATGCATTAATGCAAGACCCAGCCTATATTGTAACCAGAACCACAGCTTTGAATGGTATTTTTCAACTGCTTGAAGAGAGAAACAGAAAATTAAAAAAACAAAGAATTTAAAGTCCAGCTGCACAATTATTAAGAAAAGAATTATCTTTCAACTTAACAAACCTGAATGAAAGATTTGAAATGTGGTCTAGAAAAGAAGTCATTGAATATTTTAGATATTCAAGCAAAGTAGTAGCAACACCAAGAACTCCACTCTCAGTTTTTAAGAGACAGTAGTCCAGAAGAGACCTAGCAGGACTGTAGTCATGAACAGATCAACCAAACTTCTTTTTGACTACAGCACTGGGCTTGGGAAGATATATTTCCACTTACCTGTATGATGTCTGTTTTAGGACTTTGGCCTTCCCATACTGATGCTTTGTAATAGCTTTGCTCAAATTTAGGTACATTGTCATTCACATCTTGTATCAAAACTGTCACTCCACAGAGTGCTGAGTTCAAGCCATTTTCAGCCAAAACTGAAAGATGTATTTTTTTCTTAACTTCATAATCAAGAAACTTCGGCTCTTTTACTGTGATTGCACCTGGTTTATTAAAATAAAAATAAAAAAATATTGAGATGTGACACGTATTCAGGAAAAAACATGCACAAATGCAGTTATGAAGTCCCTAACTTATATGGTCTCCTTCATTGAACACATGACAGAATTCCAGCAAGCTCCCCACCGTGTCCTTCCTCTGCCTAACATCACACCCCACATGCTAGTTACTGTACAAATCTTGGACAGCTAAGTTTTCACTGATCAAGCACCATGTTGGCAATTTCCTAAAACAAAGCTGATTCACTTGCAGGGGGATAGAGAGGAAGAAAGCAGCTGCGTGACGTGTGCTCCTTGACACGTGACAGTGAGCCAGCTGTGTCTGAAGAGACTCTTGGCCCTCATCTGAGAGTGGCTACATCTAGCCCTCCATCTATATCCAATTTGGGCAATAGCTGTATCAATTTCTGTATGTGACTGACATACAGACATACAGGTAAAACACTGACTCCTTCTGATGCAGTGAGCCTCCCCCCATCACTGTTATTCTATCAAAAATAATCAGTGAAAATTATTGGGACTACAAGCACAACTAGACATCTCCACATTAAACCTGAAATGTCCTTGGAAATCCATAGTCATTGTTTAAATGTTCTAGGTAATATAGTAATATACTCAAAATTCTTCATTACATCTAAACATCAAACATAGTTCATTTGTATGATAATTTCATTAGAATTCAAATTCAATTTTGTATGGATTTTTCAGTAGTGATACCATGAATATCTATATCCCAAACTTGTGATAGCATGAGAACCCATCTACTGTGGCTCTCCAAGCTACTGCTTTTTAGTTTTTATTTTCTAAGATAAGCAGCAATGATTGGCTATTGTTTATGCATCTGTCCAGTGTTCAAGAATTGCGTCTCGAACATAAAGATTTCAAAGCTGGCAAGTGGTCTCTGTTCAGCACAACACTTAAAAATTACCACATTCTGTATACAGAAAAAGCAAAATAGACAGTGGCAGAAGGAATACACTTCAAGACAACAGAGAGTAACTGAAAGCATCTAGTGTAGAGTGGTGCAAATAATCAAGTTTGAGGTACACCACCTAGAAGGAACAAGTGAAAGAAACAGAGTTGCTCATTCATAGAATCATAGAATAGTTTGGGTTGGAAGGGACCTCTAAAGGTCATCTAGTCCAACCCCCCTGCCGTGGGCAGGGACATCTTCAACTAGATCAGGTTGCTCAGAGCCCCGTCCAACCTGACCTGGAATGTTTCCAGGAATGGGGCATCCACCACCTCTCTGGGAAACCTGTGCCAGTGTTTCACCACCCTCAGCGTAAAAAATTTCTTCCTTATATCTAGCCTAAATCTACCCCCCTGTAGTTTAAAGCCATTCCCCCTTGTTCTGTCACAACAGGCCCTGCTAAAAAGTTTGCCCCCACCTTTTTTATAAGCCCCCTTTAAGTACTGACAGGCTGCAATAAGGTCTCCCCGAAGCCTTCTCTTCTCCGGGCTGAACAACCCCAACTCTCTCAGCCTTTCTTCACAGGAGAGGTGTTCCATCCTCCTGGTCATTTT
>NW_008825271.1:5092752-5099731 GCF_000699105.1 Pygoscelis adeliae
CTCCATCTGGACATTGAGCCATTGACCACTACCCTCTGGATGTGACCATCCAACCAATTCCTCACCCTTTACCGGACAGTCCACCCATCAAATCCGTATCTCTCCAGTTTAGAGAGAAGGATGTTGTGGGGGACTGTGTCAAAGGCCTTACAGAGGTCCAGATAGACGACATCTGTAGCCCTTCCCGTGTCCACTGATGTAGTCACTCCACCACAGAAGGCCACTAGGTTAGTCAGGCAGGACTTGCCCTTGGTGAAGCCATGCTGGCTGCCTCGAATCACCTCCCTGTCCTCCATGTGCCTTAGCAGAGCTCCCAGGAGGATCTGTTCCATGGTCTTTCCAGGCACAGACGTGAGACCGACTGGCCTGTAGTTCCCTGGGTCTTCCTTTTTTCCCTTTCTAAAAATGGGGGTTATGTTTCCCCTTTTCCAGTCAGTGGGAACTTCACCGGACTGCCACGACTTCTCAAATATGACGGACAGTGGCTTAGCAACTTCATCTTCTAGTTCCTTCAGGACCCGCGGAGGGATCTCATCGGGTCCCATAATTCTAGAGTTGGGTTCTATATTCTATTTGAATTCTATAATTCGGGTGCCAGACATTCTAGAGAAGTGCACACGAAGAAGAAACAGGGTAACAGTCTTCAAATATGTAAAGAGTAGCTTTTTTGCCTTTGTCTTAGTCTGTTGTTACTAGGTTAAGAAGTGATAAGTTTAAATTGTTTCAACACACATTCAGATAAATATGAATAAAAACTTTCCGCTGCCAAGATTTGTACAGACTATTGAGAGGGTTTGCAGAAACACTGTCACTGGAGGTTTTTAAGAACACGACAGACAAACTTCCATCAGATTTAGGCACAGGTGATTCCTTTTCTGTGTCAGAGGACAGACTAGTTCATGTCTTTGGGTCACTTCCTACTATACTTTATATGATTCTACAATATAATAAATCCCCCTAGAATGGGAGAAAGTATTCTCCAAAATGGGGTTAATTACCATCAGTGCTTGAAAAGACAAGTATAGCAGACCTTTGGCTGTTTAGAATACCTAAGATAGAAAGGGCATCAATATAGCTCAAAATACTTCCGCTGTAGAAACAATGGGTAGCGAGTTACTGGTGTCAAAATAATGCTGAGGTAAGAACTGCTATTAAAAAGACCTGAAAGGCTGCACTTCAATCAATGTTTTCTAAGAAACAGAAGAAAGCTTTCAGAAGAAAGGAATCAGAAGAAACCACAATGGCTCAAATATCTCAAAAGAAGACTTGTGACATCCACTGCTATAGAAATTCCACTATTGTTTGTGAAGAGAGTGCTTATGAGGCTCTTAAAAACATTATGTAACCTTTTTTCAGACTGGCTTGATACATAAGAGGAAAATCCCATTTGATTTTTTTTTTCCTTTTCTTTTTTTGGAGGTGATATCGGAGAAGATTCACTTTCTTGGGGATTAACTTGTCTGGCTCTAAGATGTACTTTAAGATTAAACTTTCTAGTTTTATTTCAGTGAAATAAGAAGGACTTGGAAATCAAGTGCATGCACTTCAAGTGCCCCTCATCTAAACAAAATAATTTTAACAGTCCATCAGCATCAATCACGATAGCTTTACAGGAGTACACCACTTGATGCCTGGAGACATCAGAATAATCAGCAATTAAAGTCTCCAGGAACTCAGGGAGAAAGCCATTTGTTAAGAGTACAACCTATTTACACTATTTCTGAGGAAAACTGCTTATACTGTCTATGCCATCCCAGAAAGACTCCAGCTATTCAGAAGGCAAACTCTTTTGTTGCAGATGTACAGGAGCTGAGAGGCAACCACAGTAGCTATGCTCTCTTATGCACCTTAGATGAGAGTACATAAATGCACACGGGGAATGCGCTGCTCTCCTGCCATCAGAATTTCCTGACTGAAGAGCAGGTGAAAGCAGACCTGCTGCAGAACACAAATACAATCGCCAAAAAATAAACAAACATGACTTTCAGGATTGTCAAGGTTTGCCTGAATCAAAGAGCATTAAACTCAGCAAGGGTCTAATGCTTCCTACATTAGGAGTGTTTTGAAGGATTATGTCTATTGAATTTTCGGGCAACCTTATGATGAGAAACAAGATGGAGTCTCCGCTTGGATCACAAAGCAGTAGTTTATCAACTCCTACCACCTGATCATTAGTTAATCAGAACTGAGTGTTTTAAACAGGTATACTGGTGTTCAATTTCTTTCCACATCACGTTCACAATAGCGCAGGTCTCTCCACATCCCTGGTTTTACTAATGATTTCTTCATTGTAACAGGAGAGTAATACTCTAAGATATTGAGTATCTCTAAGATACTCTTAGATACTCTAAGAACCCCTTGTTCTTGTAGTAGGAACTTGCTATATTTTAGAGACCACGCTCTTTAAGCTACACACAGACACTTGAAAAAAAGAGATATTTATAAAAATGTACCTGTAATGGGGTGTATGGAGAATATGCTTTCCTTGTCACTGAAGATGCTGTATTTTATGTTTTCTCCTGTAAATTTGCGTTCATGAGCTTCTACAGTTAGAAGTGATATACCTATGGAAGGAATAAGACATTTTCATCATGTCCACTCTAGAAGATTTTACTCTAATTTTATATTACTGTGATTAGTAGCAGATGCACAGCCAAACACCTATCTACTAGACTACGTGCTTATTCATGAACTAAAATAGTAGGCAATAAAAACAACTCCTCCATGACTTTCACTGCATTACAACTTCAAAGGCAAGGCAGTGTCTAACCCTCCTTGCGCAGTAAATTATTCATCTGATCACAACTTCATCACCTGCCTAAATAAAATGATGAGTTTTAACTTTTCCTAATTGCAAACTCCCATGTACCACTGGAATTACCTCTTACCTGAAGGTGTATGTATTCCTTTTATTCAGGTTATGCTGTCTTTGGTCATTTAGATCTCGCCTTTTCATGAATTCTTTTAAGGAAAATAGTCCTTTTTTTGTGCATCATAGGAAAGCATGTTACCCCTGAATCACCATAAAAAGTTTATTTTTCTATTATTTATCTGAATTCAATTTGGATTTTTGAACAATATTTTAAATGAAATATTCTTAAAAACTTTAATTAGCCATCTTCTGTCAGAGAGAATGAAAAGATGAAACTACATGCATAGCTCTGTGTCAATTCAAGCAGAATCCAAATTCAATGAAAAGAGCAATGATTTAATATAGAATACAAAAGGCATGAAATAAAAATCCTGTTTGAAATAGGATTAGAGGAAAAATGGGAAACTGAATACATTATCCTGCTCAGAATCACCACGTTTAACAAAAATGTAGCATGTTTAAAAAGCATTATCAAGATTTTCAAATATTATTCTTTTCAAGTAAGTTATGAAATTGTTTAGTATATATGGCAATTTATTTTAATGGATTTTAATTATTTAATTGTAATTGATTCCACGCAACTGTGATGGAATGAGGTTACTGTGCAACCTGAACTCTTCCAAACAGCATTACAGACAACTAGCTATTTTATTACATTACAAAGAGCATGCTGTTTACACTTAGTGTCCTAGATGTCGGAGGAAATGACTTCAGCGTAAAAATGAGAGGAAACATTGCTCTTAAAACTACCTGCTACCTTTTTTATTTTAGCATTGTTACTTACTGATTTTTAAAACCAGGAAATTTTGTTTTAAATGGTTTGTCATTTGCTCCTAAAATTTGACTGTCAAAAGCAAAAATACGATGATTTTGACAGATATAATTTTCTGTACTAGTCAATACATTTATAAGATATTTACTAGAAAAGTTCTGGAAGTAAGATCCAAGCGTCCAGTAGGTAAAGACTGATATGAATGCTGCACTGGGTTTTTTTAGGAACTAAAATAAGGGGTTGTAGGTTGAATTTTCATTGCTGGGCAACTTTGATTTACTACAGAAGCCTGCAAGGGCAATCATTCATAGCATCCTCAGAGCAGAGTCAAAGATAAGAAAAAAATTCAAGGTCCGAAGAATGTCACTATTTATCTTCTAATGCTGTCAGCAGTCTTTTTGTTTGTTTGCTTGTGTGTTTAAGAAGAAGAACTACCAGAAATAAAGGAAGCAGCAGCATTTCTACTTGAATCCCTGTTTTTCAGGGGTTAGGTTAATAAATTATTGCTCTGGGTCCTCAAATCCTAATCCTTTAAGTTTCATATTTTTCATATTTTCATGAATTCTTTTCAAAATTGTTTACAATTTCTTTTTGGCAGAGAACAAATTTCTTCTGTTTCTGATACCTTTCACAGAAAATGACTCCTTCAAACAGTGAAGTTTTACAGTTCATTCTCAAAAAAAAAATGACCAAACTGAGGTCTGTTGTGACACAAACAGGCCCTATACAGGTAAATAGCAAAAGACAGTACCCATCCGCTGGAGCTCGCAATTTCAAGTATACTTCATTCAAATACTGCTTCAAGCAGAGGTCATAACATGTAACACTTAAACTGGAGAAAATGAAGAGAAAGGTAGCATTCTGGCTGCAAAGCACACTGAAATGGCACAACGAAGATGAGATCAGCACTGAAGCTAGTGCAAGGAAGGAGGAAGAACAGGGTCATAGCAGAAAGCAGTCAGACTGGCTTGAAACGCTATGCAATCAACTTACGGATTAGTTAAGAATATTAAAGGAAGTGAAGAGTGATTTAAAATGTTTATATTTAGGGGTTTTTTTTCAGTTCAATCAGACAACCTGATTGCATTTGGAAGTGTCTCACGCACTTTAAATAGCCAACGTATCAACCTTTACATTATGAAGTATGGCAGTGTGGACAGTATTTGCCTACCTGGCCAAACAGACTCAAAAACTTTTGTTGTACTCTGTGTTTGGACATAACATATACACCAGAAATGAGCTACTGTATAATCTATATCATTGTTTTTCTTCTCTCTTCTGTACTCATTATAGTAGTCTCTTTTTCCCTCCTTTGTCATCTAACCCCGGTTCATCCTTGCCATTATTTCTTGAGCCCTCTTAATTGCTAATGAAAGAAAAAGCTAACTGAGCATAAAGAGATGACTTACAGAATAAGAGGCGACATATTTTATATCTAATAGAAAAAAAAAAAAAAGAGGGGTCAACAAGTTTTACTGGTGAATCTGTCTCCAGTGAAGTGGTATGCAAACAACCATTCAAGTGAAAGCTTGGTGAATAATAAAGGTTTCTTACCCTCTGGAGACAGCAGTAACTTGATTATTTATTGACTGGCTTCTAAGTGCCTGTTGTAATGCAGTTTATAATATTTAAAGACATTAAATATTTAATATTAAACAAAATGTAGAAGAATGGGGTTTTCTGAAGGTCATTAAACTTGGAGGTCAAACACTTGAAGAAAATCTGACCACAAGGACTAATTCCTGAGGCACTCACCCAATTGACAGGTTTAGACTAAATTAAAAATAAGGACCCTTGCCTTTGGCTTTCGTTGCTTATACTATTCAGATTTTTTTATTCTTTTTAAAATAAACTTGGGAGTTTTCCCACTCTATTAGTTAAGGTAGAAATAAAATTAGGAGAAAAAGCCACATTTATTAATACCAGTTCTACAAATAATCAGTATGTAATGTAAATCTCCCCTGGACTGAATACACTGGTACCATTCATACTTCTTGTAGGGGTCCCAGGATCACATATATCCTGTAAGCTAACTTCTATGAGAGTTTTAATTATAATCATGCTTTTTTTCCACTGAAATGTAAAGTATTTGATATTTACTTACGCTTATATAAATAAGAAAATACTACAAACAGAGCCAAAACAGTATTAGTATTTGGTAAAATCTCTCATACTCCTAAAAGAACTTGATCTTCTTGGCAAATAGACTTTTATTAAATATACGAAATAAAATTTTGGGATGAAACCCTCCTGTTTACCCTGAAGCTTTGCTAAATTTCCTTTAATCAAAACAACTTAAATTGAATCTTATTTATATTTTCTATAGATTGAATGGGAGAACAATCTGACCATGGCATTCTGTTACCTCAGTGCCTTGGGGCATCTCCATAATGTCAGGCTGGATTGTCTAGCCTGACCCATGAATGTATCTACATGCAGGAAAATTTAGGATCAGAGTAGTTTATCTATTGCCATAAAGCTCTGGATTTTATTTTCTTTCTTTAAACCAATACTTGTTTCCTAACAAAACCTATCTTCCCTCATATTATTTTTTCTTAACTAGAAAGAAATTTTAATTCAGGATTAATGCAGGTTAAACCCATCTCTCCTGAAAAGACTGAAACCCCAGGGCCTTGACCTTACTCCCCTGGGAAGACTGACAAACAGGCTCTCACTTCCTGAAAATACAAGCCTGCTGCAGCAAGGGAGAGACAAAATTGAGAGCCCAGGGCTCGCCTCTGGAAAGACCCTGGTCTCTCTGCTTTCCGGACACCTAGGATCGAGGGCCCCCGTACATCACCACAATTGACTCTCAATGGGTAGATCAATGAAAAGACAGAAAACAAGAGATTAAGACACATTGCTGTGATACCCAAACTGTATCTTCTGGAAGCAGCAACTCCCCCAGGGCAGACTCTCCTTTGCAAAGTGACATATGATTAATTACTGTACAGTCCTGATGCTATTAAACCAGGGTTTGGAGGCCTTGGGGGATCTGTGACTCACATTCACAGAAATATTCAATTTTAGGGTGTCCAAAAGTACTTGTAAATCCTGGTCAAATTAATGGAATAAAAAGCATTTTTAAAATGTCAGGACAAATGTGTTTAGGGATTTTTTTTTTTTTTTGCATTTGTAATAGAAGCAATAAATGAAGCACTGGTTTAAAAAAATTTAAAGAACCTTAAAGAACTTCTTATCCCATAGGTTCTGTACTCAAGAGTGCTCAGTACGGAGTGAAAAGGAAATGCTCCTCTGCCTGAGGAGACCTGAATCCACCTTTCATATTTCAGGAGAGTGTTTTAGCCACCAGGCTACTGCACGCTCCACTCTTT